>NC_060209.1:47493000-47805250 GCF_021130785.1 Homalodisca vitripennis | reverse complement strand
TCTATAATAATTGAATGGTAGAACATTCACCCGGCAAGTGAGAGATCCGGGTTCGACTCCCGGCAGAACAAGTACTTTTTGTGATTCAATTTTTATTTATATATATATATTTATAGTGTATATATATATATATATATATATATATATATACATACATACATATAAAGTCTATATCTTTTTTTGCAGTACAATAAAAAGTTAGTTTTAATGTTAATATTACAAGGTAAGTCTACACAGACACATAGTAAGTTAACAACAGACTTGGCTAGGGTTGTATGCACAATTTTGTATCTATATAGCTCATTTCATTTCCTGCGAACAGATGGACAGACACAATAATAAAGAGAAGAAATGTTTCCATCCCCCAATACAAATTGTGTCAGCCTACTGAGTGATATGCTTCAATGACGCTCATCTACATTCCAATTGTGGACTTGCATCATCATATAACTCAATCTTTGTATGTAGATATTAAGTTTCATGCAATATTCAAAGTGTATAGATGAAACTTTCCTCGAGATAGTTTGCCACATGATACATTCATATCTTTTTAGTAATGCAGATTTAGTAGCAGTGTTGATATAGTTTCGATGGCCTAGGGAGGGAATTACAACGCAAGAGTGAGCTGAAATATTGTCACCATACATAACGTAACACACATATAACGTTGGCTTTTATCCCTATTATTTTGCTTTTTAATCTAGGAATAAACAATTTTACATGATAAAATCGTATATGATTGTACTCATTTATTCAACAATTTTCTAGTTGCCATCACAATTACACATAGGAACAATGTAAAAATAATTTCTTACGCTGAGCCAAATCCCCTGGGGTCACATGCACCATCATCGAAATCAGTGTTGCTAATATAGAAATTTTGCTTAATTTAACATTTCAAGTCTATAGGTGAGTTATTGTTTTATATATCGTGCCGACACAGAAGTTTACATAAATGTAATCTTTATAGACCCTTGAGTGATAGGCTTTGCCAACGCTCTGCCAATAATAAAAAGTTAATACTTGAAACATAAAGAGTATTCAGAGATACATCTTTGTACCATCTCTATATATTCTCAAAGGACAATGGGTATTGTAGTCGATAGATTAAACACAAGAGACCTCTAGGGTAATCATAAAATAGTGCACAGCTCTCGTATATGAATCTGTTGCTTCTGAATTATTTTCCGATCACCTCACACACTGCCAGAAGTATGCCAGATGATGGCGAGAATATTTTTTTTAATATAATTTATTTTTAATATTTAAATGGTCCTTATATTATGCATAAACAATAACCAAGTTATACTAACCTATAGTATTTGCGTTGTTTTGTATAAAAACATTTGGCCAAAACCTAGTAAATTTTGAAGTCTATAAAAATGAAGTGAAATTATTACTACTATTGTTTGTTATTGGGTTTCCAAATAGAATTTTACTTGCTGCACTATTTGTAAAAGTAATATAAAAGTAATAAATATCTGTGATGTACAAATAACACAATCGACTATAATGGCCATATTGATTTTTTGATTCAACTGTGTAGTTTTCAACTGTATTGAATCCACTCTGTCAGTGAAAGTAGTTTGGTTGTAATAGAAAACCCTAAAATTTCTACACTTTTTTAATTTTTTGAGCAGCCACTATCATTATGTGTCATAGAGCATTTTTATTATATACGATAAAAACCGAGTTTTTTTGACAGGAAAAGAGGAACTTCTCCTATGAAATAAATTGGTTATTTGACACTCTAGGTCGGAAATAGAGGGTAGTCTTTGGATTAAATAAAAAAATTATGTTTTTAAGACAACATTTAGTATTAGCTTCCGTCATGCGTCAGTCAAAGAGATGACACTGGATGATGAGGCTTATACTAATTTTCCAGCTCATGAAGGAAGTAAAATAGGGAGAATGAATAGCAATAAGATATTAGAGCATAATTTGGGTGTGGCTTTTAGTGGGGTTACGGTCGTAGAATCTGGCTGCCCACACCATAGTTTTTTTACCTGGATGATATTTTACTCGGAGTATCCAGAGTTCTGAGAGATTCTCGGAGTATGAGGCGATCATATAATATTCATGAAGTGGAGAATAAAATAGACAGCTGCGAAAATAATGCACATCTGCGGAAAATTTTACAGACCGTCCATTGATCTCACTAGTCCAAATAAATGAATTAAACAACGTCAGTATTGTAGATGTATCACCATTTCAAATATGTCTGCAAAATATTATAACCAAGTACGGTATGTGTAGTCCTAATACAAGAAATTATCATTCTTCATGGTAAATTAATGTTATTAGTTTCCCATTTAGAAGTAAAAAAAATTGCGTTCATGACATCATACTTGTCATCCACGTTCATTCATCAAAAGCCTCTGTGTCAGAGCAGGCTGACAGGTGACACACATAGTGTCACGGACAGCTTGACACCCGCCCTGTGTCAGGTCTGTGATGTGAGAGCCATGTTTTAGTAGTTGACGTGAATAGGCTAGCTCTCGACCTGACAGTAAAAGCACATTTTACAATCCTTGGTGATACCTAATAAAAGGTATGTAATCTGAAAAATATGGTATAAATATTAACTTATAAGAAATGTAAATTTTTTGTTATGATAAAACATTTATATCGAGATCATTATAACACAAAGTTACTTCATACCCCAGTATTCAAAAAACAGTACTAAATGTTGGCTAATGGTGTTAGAGGGATTACAGTAAGAATAACTTTTTGACTAGAAACAATACAATGCTGTCCTAATTGAACTCGTGGAAACGGCTAAATGTTTCTGTATATTTAGGGATTATACCATATTTCAAATTGGTAAACTGTGATAAAATTGAATATATGAAAACCTCAATTATAAAACAACTAACAAAGAATAAATGAATTATTATATTTTGTTCTGAATTTTAAAAGGTGAAGTCTACTGTTGGCTGAGCGTTATCGAACCCTATAACTTGAGAGACAGCAAATCATGTCATTTCGGGTTTCTCTATGTCTGTGCGATAACTTGTGAACGAACTAACCTATCAACTTGAAATTCTTCATTGAGTTTTATGATAGAACAAAACAAATCGTTTTACTTTACAGTAACTTTATTTGCTATTTTATATTTTATTTCAGATTCACAAGCCAGTAAGAAAATATTCAAGGAAATATATGGCTTTTATAAATACTTTTCCTATTGGAAAATACGGCAAAACCATAAAGTTAAACATTCATAACTATAATAGTTGCTGAAAAGCAGAGGATTTCCCCATTTTATGTAGTATTTCCAGTAATTCCACGTTTTTCTTTTGCACGAACGGTGGCATTTTTAAGAAAGTTATGATCTAATACATATTTAACATTTTTTCAGTTGTATAATAAAAAGCACACGTAACTTATAAATAATGAAGGAATTGTGTCTTAACACAACAAAGGACTGATTATATATATATATATATATATATATATATATATATATATATATATTATATATAATATATATATATTATATATATTACATTCTAGTATTGATCATATGAATAAATATTTAGGTAATAAATTTAAATTATATTTTCCACCAATACTATGGTGATGGAATGTTATATAAAGGATTTTATACTACTGCAGTTTGAGAATATTACTTTATATATATTTTACATTTATGAAAACATATATGTGAGTATTTTTTTATAGATTATAATAAAAAAGTTAAGATAATCAAAGTTTGTCAGTATAACGTTACAGGAGTAAGTAATAATATATTGTTAAGTGTTCATTCTAGATTGAGGGTGGGACAATATATTCGTCTCCGTTGAGAATATATATTGCAGACAGAAGACTACTTCACAGGAAATATTTGCTGTTTGATAGAGATATCAGAATAACGAGTACACATCAAATAAAGGAAATATATTTTCATGACGACGGGTCCGGGATGCGACCCTTCCCCTGGTTGATAAATTGAATCCATCTCCGTCACATCTGCCACTTTACGTTACTCATAACTGTCTTCATTACATCACTTTCATTCAGAAAGTCATAAACATGTAATAACAAAAATTACTAGTTAGTCCATGAAGCTGTCTGTGGTATACAAAATGTAAACATGTGTTGAAATTACTTTGGGTAAGCCTGATTCGGATATATAAAAAGATAAAATCCATTAAATCTTTTATGTTATAAAATTTTATATAATTTATTATCCATTAAATGTTGTTTAATTTTCATGATTGGTTATATAATCAAACATATAAAAATATAAACAGCTAATAGTTTGAATTGTGTTACAACGCAATGCATAATCTTTGTCTAAATATATATATATATATATATATATATATATATATATATATACATATATATATATATATAAGCAGTGCAATAACCTGGAATTCATAGTTTTATTAGCACTAATTTTATATGTGAATAAAAGTATTCCTTACAACGCTGCTGCCAGAATAGAGTAATAACAAACTAAGTAATATCTAAGAGTGGGTCTAGTGTTTATAATGCTTTTTGGAACTATGCTTACAAACTTAAATACTTATGTAATAATAGATCTAAAAAAATAATAAAAATAAAACTTTAACATTTACTTCACTTGACGTTGATGTCGAATCACATACCCGATGGCACCATCTTGGCTCGACGTTGCAGCTGTAGTTGCAAAATGGAAGATTTAATCAAAGTTGGGGAATAGTCATTCTATTCCAAGTAGTACTTGATCTTGCTTAAACAAAACCATGACGGGATTAGCCATTTACAACTTATAAACCCGACAACCTGGTCAAAAGAACATCGGCACAACTTATACATACTTAAATCTGACAAATTAGATATCATCACAGGTGAGTCACTTGACTATTTACACACAAACTTTATACTACATTCAGATATAATATTGCGTGAAAGGTGTAATTTATAATACGAAAAATGTAAACTTTACTTACAGACAAGGCTCACGAGGACTTGCTCGGGAACTGGCAGTTCAGATACACAAGGTTCTATAGAACAAAATGTATGTATTAGGTTTTTATTTCACTAAGAATTTATTTCCAAAACACTGGAGAAAAGTAATAGTAAACAGTAACGAGTAAAAGGGTTATATATAGTTTATGTTTATGTTTAAAAATGAATATTAATTCTGACATTTAACTTAATAGAAATATTAAAATATTCTAAATATATGTAACATATTTATTTATAAACAATCATAAAATTGTATATCACACTCACTAAACATTAGTTAGATATAAAACTGGTTGTAACTCTCTAGAGTGAGGCCTTTTGTTGTTTTAAACAATTGTGGCCCTTAGCTTTGTCCCAAGAGCTTGATTACAGGGCGATGAACTCGTACTTCACTCGCTTGGTGTATAAAAAATTAATAATAATTTTAACTGGAATTCTGCTAATAATAAACATAAAGTATACAAATTAATATTAATTCATTTACGTCCAAAGCTCATCAAGACATAAAAGGAACATATACTTTTATTTTATTTTATTTTTTCTCGTTATAAAATGAGGTATGTACGAATCATTTGAGTCCTACTTTATTTTCGAGTTAAGTATTAGGAAATACTGAGCTTAGAAACAGTAATTTTTAAAAGTATGATATTGTGGAAGTGATAGTTAGTACAATAATGGTAATAAACTCTCAGATCAGAAGAAACCAAGACATCATTTTTATACACCTGTTTGGATGCGTGTTTCCAGTGTCTTACTTCTTTAAGGTAAGATATCAAAACTTTGAAATAGCAAAACTTAAACAAACTTTAATTCTATACGACAAATTTTAAATTAATTTGTAAAAATGGTGTTTAAAGTCACGGAACCTAAAAGTTGAGTATCTATATTCAGTTATTATAGAAGCTTCTGTTTTTAGATTATAACATGAAATCGAATAATGTTCTAATGCTGCAAGCATATAATGTAGGTAATCAATTTCGTTGTAGGCTACCACCGATACCATTGCTCAATTGTCTAAATATTTATTCCCATCTCATCAATCGTAATCAGTTAACTGGTATTTTTCAAGATTATAGTACAGCATTGGACACAGTTAACTATGGAAACTTGAAAGCTGGAAATCTATGTCATTAGAGGCTGTGCCCTACAGTGGTTCAAGTCGTGTCTTTCAAATCGTTACCAGAGTGTTCAGGTTATTAACTCTTGTGGCACGGCAAAGTGAGTTTTCGTTGAGGTCTCCACGGTGTTCTTCAAGGTTCTATTTTGGAGCCTCATCTATTTGCATTGCATGTAAAACATTTCATTTCTTTTGTCCCTGTAGCTCGCTTTACTCAATACATTGATAATACTACAGTTATTGTTCAAGCAAGCAAAAGACTTATTCCTCAACGTTGATATAACCTCTATTCTTCACTTTCGATCTCAGACAGTATCTAAGGGCATTGTTGCTCTGGACGAGGTTGACATCACTGAGGTTGATTCACTCTGTTGCTGGTTTTTCTTGGCGTCAGCATGTCGAAGCCCTTTGCTCTAACAAAACAAGTCAGTGCTATTTTGCAATCTCCTGAATTGTAAAGCACTGAAAATGGTATACCATGGCTAATTTTCCTCAGTATGTCGTACGGCATTAAGTCATGGGGAAAAGGTCCATCTTCTTTCTTATAAAGGGTCTTCGAATTTCAAAAGAGGATTATTTGTCTAGTATTTGGGATCGCGAGCTGGGACAGTTGTCATCAGGTGTTTCTGCAAAACTTATAAACCTTCCTATCGTTTTTATCTAATCTGTATACGCTTACACTTTTCCTACCCAAAATCATATTTATAGTCTACATGAAATAAAAGCAGTTCAATTAGTCCTCATCATACTAATACAACTTTATAAAAACTATAGAATATCTTGGACCTAAAGTTTAAGATAGATTGCCAGATTATTACAAAAACAGTCCTTCCTTTTCATATTTTAAAAATAAACATAAAGACTTCATTGTAAAAAACAGATTTTATTCTATTTCTAGAATGTTTTGCTCCACCCATCCATAGTAGTATAACATATAAAAGAGTATTGATATTTTAATCTGTTACTTAGTTTCAATAGACAGTCGGATTTGATGTTACACTGATAATGTACACTTTTTAATAACACTTTTCAATATTACTTTTAGCATTTAGTTGCATTATAAATAACGGTACTGACTATTCTGGATACAATTAATGTATATAAGAAATAAATGATTTTCATATTTTAATTACATTTCTGTAAAATGATATCACTCCTTGCAAGTTTATCACCAGTAACTGTTATCTTGAGTCTTAAAAACAACTATTTATTTTTTATTATTGTAATAACGTTTCACATATAGACCACTGGTAAATCCAAAAGAGAAAGAAGTAAAGTACGAGTATGTTCGTGTATTCATTAATATTGATCGTTATACTAAAGTTTAATATCAAGAGTTCCAATAAATAGTTCCAATAATTATATTGAATTTATTTATTATTTAATTGTAATAAATAATTTAATTTGTTATAAAAGTTCCTTGTATGAAATATGAACTAAAGTTTAAAAATTATGTGGTTAGAAATTAAACGTAAATACATTTGTTACATTTACGATTACAAGAACGATCGTACATTTATTATCTCAGTAAACATTGGCTTAAATTACGTTACGTGTGTTATTAAAACAAAGGGCATTTGTTGGACCCGAGCAAAATACTTTATGGAGTAAATTTAGCCTAAAAATATAAATGTCTCTTCAATTTACAATACCTTGAAAAATATACATTTTCAAACGATCTGGACCAACTGAATTAGGAGAACACAACATGTTTTATTTTGTAATATTTCTATGCATATATTCTTTTGTAACCTTTTTGTTTCGGTATTCACTAATTAAGTTTAATTCGTAATACACCATTAAGTTGTAATGTTATAATTATTCAGTCATCATCAAATTGACAACTGTGTTACAAAGAAGCTGTTGCACATCTCTTCGCCTCTTTTTCACAACAAATCTGACCGTATTGAATAGAATTTGCTTCAATAAAAACCAATTAGGCAAAATGGCTAACCTGCAATTCAGCATTCCTAATTCTCTTGTGTTTTTTTGGGGAATTTTCTATTAAGGGCGAAACCAGATTTGGATGTTTGCTGACTATAATGAGATCATAATTGGAAACTTAGTTGATTTGTGCATTAGGGATACAGCACTCCACAGGTACCGACTGGTTTATTTGTTTATACGTTCATAAGTATCCTAGAAGCACTGCTATCATTTACGAAAAATCACCATATCGTCTCTCTACTCGATGACCAAAAACTGCTCACCTCTAATAGAATCATGATTGGAAACTTAGGTTGATTTGTGCATTAGGGAATACAGCACTCCACAGGTACCGACTGGTTTATTTTTTTTTCGTTCATAAGTATCCTAGAGGCACTGCTATCCTTTACGAAAAATCACCATCGTCTCTCTATTTCGATGACCAAAACTGCTCAACTCTAATAGAATCATGATTGAAAAATTGGTTGGTCGTATGTATTACTGGGCATTAAAAGAAATTCCGATGAAACTTGGGCGATAGAAGGAGGTAGTCCTGTTGACTAGGAGAAATATTCATTCCATTTCTCTACTGTAGCTTTGGAAACATTGCCTCATCATCATGTCACTGCATATTTTTTCAGTGAACTAATTTTCTTATAACAGAATGTCGGACATTTACTGTCGTTATTTTTTTCAAACAAAGAAACAGTTTTGCAAGAATGGGAACCTATGCTCTTCATCAGGTCTCAAAAAAACCTTATATTTAATTTTGCGTCCATACCTGAACCCTTATTAATGTATTATGACACCTGGTGAAAAGAAAAAGAAATTCCAATCTTCGAAACTTAAGCTTCTATTATTTAATCATACTATATCGATGGAATTAATATTAGTTTTTCTAATTTATCCATCATCTATAACAAGCTTTAGAAACAAACGTCTTCCTTAATATTTTACACGATAGAACCCCCCTATCGACTCTGAGGCCAGTTGTATTTATAAATATTTCCATAACTTTTAAAACAATATTTTACTGCTTCAGGTCAGAAAACACCACAAAATGGCTTTGAACAAAATATATGATTTATAGATCATTTAGTTTTTTCTTTCTATAATAAAGTGAACTACATGGTTTTCATCATTCAACAGAATTATATGATTAGGTACTTCTTAAACGAATACGAAAACGAAGACATTGTTTCGTACATAAGAGTGAGTTCTATTTTAGATCTATTTTGGAATGTTCACTTTATAATTAACTTTCTCAACATTTAACTAATACTTTTAAAATTTTAATGCAACAATGAATTATTACCTTTTATACATGTTTTAAAAGTACATATGTGTGAAGTAAACATTTTGGTGTGGAAAAGAATACTCTTCTATATGATATAAAGCTTAGTATAATATTCAGTAGTTGTCCAGTACGAGTTTATTATCTATAAAAATTACGTCACATTTGTTATACAGTCTCGATATATTTGTACACGGAGATAAAAAAGGTTCGGCTGGTTCCGACTGTTATTTATTTCCTAAACACCTTTCTAAATAAACGAAAATATCGGAAAACTTAATTTGTTTCAGCGTTTTTAGACATAATAAGCGCAATGAATTATTCTTTTAGAAAAGGTATTCTTCCTTAGACTTAAGGAATTTTGAAATTTTATGTTTAGCATTTTAAGAAAAATGGCTGCAAGTTTACGTTAGAGAATTATACCTATACTTTTAGGATATAAGATTCACATTTTCAAGAAGTGATCGTCACAAGTTTCAAATATCCATGAAATATAAACAAATATAGTAATTTATTATTTTTTATTTTACTATTTATGATTAACTTCTATACTACAGTTAAATTTATTTTATGAAAACTACTTAAGTTATTCTCCTACTTATTTCAGTTTCTGGCCTTATTATAATTATAAAACAAACTGTAATGTAACTTTATTATGCACTTAAATAAAGCAACGTTTAATGATTGCTATGAGTGCATAATAATAAACAAATCTTTATTCCCATTATATAAACCTATATAAGTTTTATTTGGAAAATGCTAATAATGTCATCATTTAATGTTTAAATGAATTATTTTATGCAACTACTGTTGAGTTTTGTTTGTTATTTTTAAATATTTTGAAAATAAATTATTTTCAGTTCGAGGATAAACCTTATGGTGATGTATAAATTTTAATATGCTATTTGATTTATTATATTTTGTTTGTATATTTTAATGAAACAATAATTGCATTAGTTCTAGATGTCCATCACAAGTACAAAAAATACAGAGCTATTGTTTTTTAATAACCCTAAACTAGTCTATTATATATATAAATATATATATATTATCATGTGATTTTTTTTTTAATTCTCAATATTTGGGGACGGTTTGACATTTCTTATGTGTTATGTTTTAATGTTTGAACGATGAATGATATCGTTAAAATAAAGGACATCTTATCTATAAATGTTTCACTCAACGTATCTGACTGAAGATAAGTATCTTTACCCAAGTATATTACAATGCAAAATTTGATCTGAATCATTTAGAAATTGCAATGGGTTTTTTGATTACGTTTGATATTGGCCTATTTTTAACTCGTTACAATTTACTCTAGAGTAAACTTATCATGAGGTTTTCGTTTACTGTTTTGTCGTCAGGAAAAAGCGTAATAGTAAAATGGTATGACCACACGTTTGTCGTTAAATTTCATGTGCAGCTGAGAGTGATGTGTTGGGTGGGTCAGCAGTTGGAACGTGTATAACACTGATCCCGCCTGTGCTGACATCTCCCCCTCCCTCAAGCGTAACAACGTCAGTCCATCAGTACCTTTTTTACGCAAGAGTGCTCCTGTGTCACAATTGACCTCTCAGCTTCATCAACGCTGTCACTGTATGAACAGTATTGTCTAGTATTGTTATCATGCCATCAATAAATATCTATTATCTGATTCATTCATTTATTACTGATATTGCAATGTAACTTTATAGGCTTACTCCAAATATTCCTACGAGAGAACGATAAAATATACCAGAAATATAAATTCGTTACTTGCGAAATTAGTTCGGTTCCCATACATTTTAGTATATGGAATAATCATTGAACTATTGCACTAACTCTTTTGCGTATAGTTTTATGAATGCGTTACACTTAGGGAGGGATGTAAAGGATTTAAATGTCCAATTTTATGATATTCTATTCACCTCCAGTTCCATATAATTTAATATTCTAAACGTTGGCAGATCAGTTTGATTATATTTATTCACGAAAATTCTGTATCACGACCACTAGATAATGCTCACTAAAACGAATACGATATTTTTTATTTATTTTAAATTTATGTTTATGAAGTGAAATATTTGTCTTAAGACATGCAGAGCTAAATTTAAAGTATGTTTTGTGATTCCAGGTTCATTTTAACACATACATACTATAAATGTTTCCATCCTTAGTACGGAAAATAACATATTTTATGGATAAAATAGCCGTTAAACAGCTAATATATATATATATATTTATATATATATATATATATGTATAATTAAATTTGTATAATTTTCAATTGCCGAATTCAATTTTTTCAACAAACATTGAACCACAAAAATTACTTGCTCCGCCGGGATATATATATATCCAACCTATCCAATTTAATAGTGATCTATATATTAAGTTAAATTTTATTCCATGCTATAAATCTCACCTTATCATACATGCAATTAAAAATAAAACACTTAACATAACACATTTGGATGATTTATTTAATATTTCCCAACTAGCATACTTATGTATTTACTTGTTTTGGAGTTCTGATCAAATCTCACTTAATATTATTTATATCCATAAAAAATATGTTACTGTCTTTGCTCATGCTACTTTAAATACAAAAATATAAAACACAATAATTTACAATTAAAGTATTTAATTGACTTTACTTTCCCTATCAATTTAAACACACCTTCATTTTTTAGAATTATTTTTCTTCGATATTTGAAATGTTTCACTGAATGTTAATTATTCTAGTCCTTTTACTTTTGGTAAACATGTTTTACTTCTTACCTTTGGTAAACATGTTTTACTTCTTACCTTTGGTAAACATGTTTTACTTTACATAAACTTATTCATAACTTTTCACAAAACCATTGTCAAGTTTTATAATACCTTTTATACTAATAATCCATTTAAATAATGCTTTATAAACAGTTTTGCTTTATATTGTTGTTACTAAGACAGTTTTAAATTATATTTACATATTTTAGTATATTATTTATTTAGTTTATATAAACAATCGTCTACAATCTTTATTCACTATTTTATTAAGCTGAGTAAGTTTGGGCGCGTAAAGAGTAACACTAAAACAACGTCAACTATTTGTAAATGCTCAACCCTTAATTGCGATTCTTGACTCTCTACAAACTTTTTGTTTTGTTTGTGAGGTGATATTGGCCTTTGCTCCGGCAAACGACTACGACAAACTAGCTACATTGCCCAATTAGAATGTCGGCTTTGAAGTGACTCGGTCAGAGAGCTCGGCTACCTAATTGTAACCTTTGTTTACCCAACTATGTAATCCACTGTAAGTAGCCTTTACTAACCATAACATGCTTGTGGACTTGGCAACGATACTGAAAGTAAAAAACAAACGAATTGGACTCCGAGGTTTTGGCTAATGAGTTCTCTTCTGGCCCCTCCTATTTACAAAAAAAAAAAACGCTTTTAATGATTTTACACTACATCCTATTAATATTTCAACATTTTTAGTGTTAAATATTTGAGAAGAATAATGAAAGCTAGAAGCTGAGTAAGAGATACGAAATTTCTCATCGAATTACAGGGAAATCACTGAAATAGTGATAGTGACTGGAAGATATTCAAATCTCACGATCTATTTAAACTTAAAGAACAGTGTTTTGGGACCCTGAAGTAGAACAATTTTTATAAGTACAAATTAAATAACACTAACATCTCTCCAAGGTATCGTGATTTGGTATTGAACAACTACAACTATTTCAATAACAATTTAATTCATAATTAGTATAATGCAGAGTGTACGAATCTTAATGTAAAATTTCATAGATTTTCAGAAAACGCACTTACGATGTTATTAATTATGAGGCTCTATTTAATTATAACATGGAATAAGGCACAATTTAGGTAGATATCATTTTATATTACGTAACATATAAAATTCTTATAAAATAAAATTCAGGCTTAAAAATTCAGTTATAAGATAAAATGTCTAATGGACATTATTTTAGGCTTTGCACGTGTAAAAGCACTACAGCTTCGATTGAATTAAATTTCCAACGCCAGTATTGAGTTTGCTTTGTTGCCGCGATAAAAAAATAAATCTAATATATGCATTTATGGCCATGGATCTAAAAGGCTAGAGTGCACTAAAACCAATTCCTATCAAAAACCTTTAACATCGATTTTAAATGTATTACTTTATATTTTTAGTCTAAAAATAAAAATATCACATGTTAAAGTGGATATAATTTTACTCAGTGCTTACAAATTAATTTATTCTAAAACCATCGGGGTTTCTGACAAGACCAATGTATAATATCCACGTACACTCAGCCAAATGTTATGTAGTAACATGGACCATAGTCGAATTCAGTACTGCTTATATAGAAAGGAAATTTGCAAAATTTCAAATTCAAATTCGAGTTTTTTCCGTGATATTGTTTTGAACCCTTAGAGTAATAACTTAGCTAACGGCCTGTCAATTATCAACTACGCTTGTAAGAACGTGATTAATGCAAGTATCCTGAGATAAAGTCTATCAGTATTATAGTATACACTGAAGATACGTCTGACAGTTGCTAGTTTTTGAACGATTGTACTAGTAATATTTTGTGTCACTTACAAATAGCTTTAAAAGAATCAGTAAGCAATATAATGTTCAAGTAAGCAAACATTAGTCAATCTATCAAAGAATGCGAGGAAATTTTCTTTGTACATTAGTTATATTTAGTAGTATAAGAATCCTACGAATAAACCCAAAAATGTACCTCTTCATCTTCCTAAGAGTAAGATTGTATTAAAACGATCTTCCAGCGAGTGCAGATTTTTCTATAATAAGAAAGGCAAACGTACGTATTAGGAGAAAAAAATAAATTCAAGTGTTTTTACAGTACCTCATTACGTCGTTTATAACCCAAAGACCAGAAGAAAAGACTTTTGAGAGCGGATGGTAATCAACCGGAGCTGGACCAGAGAATTGAGCTTTGTTGGACGAAATGGGAAAGTCAAACTAACTGATCGGGAGTCGCCAATCACTGTTTGTGTATTTTGCCAAGACTTCATTACGTCATTGAATCATCGTCCGGATAGACTGCTTGGCTTAGTCCTGTATCTTCGGACAGAATTCGAGTTAGTCCTCTATTTATTTTTTCTATCCTTTGTATACAACTTTCAATGAAACCTTAAACATGTCAAAGGCTGTCAAGATAACATATATTACTTTACCTCTCGTATATTTTATTACTACAGAAATGCTAAAACTACACATCTGCATTTAGCGTGTGAAATTTCAAAAAGTGTACTATTTAATAATCTTCCATATCAAAATAAGGGAAAGGCCAACTTATCATCGTGTTCATGAAGGCTTTTGTGCAACACACACACACACACACACACACACACACACGCGCGCGCGCGCGCACACACACACACACACACACACACACACACACACACACACACACGTTTATATAGTTAAATATTTATGCAGGTAAAATTTAAATCTCGGAAGTTTTTCCTTAAACAGTATAATCAATGTTTTACAAAGTGCAATAATTAAACTCATCCACACGTTCATTCCCTTTAAAGGTTATTCTCCTTTAAAAGGTTTTTAAATGTCTTATGTTGTCACGTTTCTTATTTCATGGTCAGCTCATCGATACATGGCTATTATTTTTGTCATTTATTGCATTCACAGATCCCCACCTAATAATTTGAAATTACATTTCTATAAAAAACTGTTTTTATTTTTAAATTATTTACTTAGGTTTTATGATTATTAAAAAACAGCATATTTAAAAAATATGATTTTATAGAGACAGGAATGAATATACAAATCCTAGGATTATAATTGTATGGCTTGTAATTATGATCACTTTACAGT
This sequence comes from Homalodisca vitripennis, assembly GCF_021130785.1. Classification (NCBI taxonomy): domain Eukaryota; kingdom Metazoa; phylum Arthropoda; class Insecta; order Hemiptera; family Cicadellidae; genus Homalodisca; species Homalodisca vitripennis. The sequence goes on along the minus strand of NC_060209.1, from coordinate 47,790,121 downwards.
AAGCTTATACTCCATTAACTTTAATGATCTTATATGGTAAACTTTTACATTTATACATCATCCTTATGCAAATTACGAACCCATATGGAGCAAACGAAAGTAAACCAATACTTTTATGATAAAGTGTAAAGCCTGTTAGGTCAAATATCTATAATATTCTTAATCAATAATAACAAGTTAAATAAATATTGTTGACCTGTAAAAAATTCTAGAATTTTAATTGTTTGGCCAACGTTCTACAAAAAAATTATCAAACCACTATTTTATCTGAAAAGTAATTTTTATATAAATAAATAAAAATACCTTTAACTATAAGAGTTTCTCAGTATATGCATTTCTTAAGAACAACTCGAACGGTAATAGCCTTATAAACTAAATAAATAATAAAAATATAATACAAGTTGAATGTTTAGATTTCTAAGTCGCACCTTTCAAAAGTTATTTATAAATAAAACAGCAAAGTTTTATATAAACATTATAAAATTATGAAGCCAACAAAAGATGTCACAAATATTGCCTTAAAGCGAACAAAGTTGGTAAAGCTGCTTCTTTGCTTCATCTAGTGAGCAAATTCCATCAGTCTGTTGACTCTAAGGATTCATTTTCCTCCGAATTTAATGCCCTTCTAAACACTACTTTGATGAAGCCTTGTAAATTATTGTGATATTTAATGATTTAATTTAGTTAATGCCACATTCTAGTATTGAAGTTCAGCATAGATATAATAATCTAAAGGATCATTTGCATATTTCTATAAACTTACTATTGAGTTTCTCACTTACTGTAAAACATTTTTACGTATTGCCTATACTATTGCACAATTCTCTTAACAACAATTCTCTTAAACAATTCGCTTAAATTAAGGGAAATAATACATGTGCTATGTTTACATATAGCATAACAAATTTCTAACAAATGCGTAAAAATATATATTATAGAAAGCCTAACTGGCAAGACGGGATATTATTTTAACCAAATTGCGGAAATCGAATAGTTTTTACAAGCCGACTATTGATTTTAGAGTGTTTAATTGCACATTTTTATCGACTGATATAGTATAAGACGATAAAATTAATTTAATTACTTAAAAGCTACTAAAATAAGTGAATAGGTGACAGAAATGCATTATTAAAAATAATAGCTAAATTAGAAGTTCGGTTATTGTAAAACAGAAAGTGTAATTCTTATTTTACGCAAAGGCAAATATATCCCATCAAACACAGGTAGATTAAGGTACAATAAAGGTTTATATGTAGCTAGTACAGAGCATACATTGCGAGTAATATATTCTCCAGCAACTAGTTATCTGATTATGATAAAACTCACACGATCCTTTCAGTTTGTATATAGGACATTCACATGTATTAGTCAATTGGGTCATTCGTCCATAGATTATTTATAGTCACTGACATATGTTAGATATTAACTAATCATGGTAGCACCTCTGTCAACATTCAAAATTTTAAGTTTTCTGATTATTAAATATTTGCATATACATGTGCTTAAAATATGTTCTATATGAAAGCATTTAATTGCTACAATTAATTCAAAAACAATTATGTTGCAGATTTTAACACGACCATTATTCGTTTAAAACTTATGTTTGATACACATGCAAATATTTATAATTTTGTAAAAAATTCTTGCTACAAAAATTAAAATTTCGTCAATTTAAACCACAGCTGAGATTTGAACTTACGTGACAACAAAAGCTTTTGATGTTTAGCGGATGGCTTTGGGGTTTGGGAGAATACTAGTATAACTGGTTGAAATTCATAAATAGACAAATGTTTTACTACGAAATCCCCAACGTGGTTATGTTTAGTATTTTCTAGTTAGAATTCAATGTTTTCATACTATACTGAATACGAACAAAGGAAGGCTACATTAGAATGGTTCGTAGAATTGAATTGCCGGATGAATGATGTTATGTTTAGTATGTTCTAGTTAGAATTCAATGTTTTCATACTATATTGAATACGAACAAAGGAAGGCTACATTAGAATGGTTCGTAGAATTTAATTGCCGGATGAATGATGTTATGTTTAGTATGTTCTAGTTAGAATTCAATGTTTTCATAATATACTGAATACGAACAAAGGAAGGCTACATTAGAATGGTTCATAGAATTGTATTGCCGGATGAATGATGTTATGTTTAGTATGTTCTAGTTAGAATTCAATGTTTTCCTACTATATTGAATACGAACAAAGGAAGGCTACATTAGAATGGTTCGTAGAATTGGATTGCCGGATGAATGATGTTAATGTTTAGTATGTTCTAGTTAGAATTCAATGTTTTCATACTATACTGAATACGAACAACGGAAGGCTACATTAGAATGGTTCGTAGAATTGTATTGCCGGATGAATGATGTTATGTTTAGTATGTTCTAGTTAGAATTCAATGTTTTCCTACTATATTGAATACGAACAAAGGAAGGCTACATTAGAATGGTTCGTAGAATTGAATTGCCGGATGAATAATGTTATGCTGTCACCAATCTTGTGGTGATCACAAATTGATCAAAACTGTATATGTAACGCAATGGCCACAGCTATATCTGAGTTTGTTGCACGGTTTAGCTGTAAACTAAATATTAAAGGATTCTAAAGCCTGAAACTTACCATGCAAGATTGAAATATCCTTGAGTTATTGACGATGGTAGTCGGATAATAACAGTATTATGATACTACTAAACCTGTGTTTAAAAAATCACAGTTTTCCGGGTCATGTTGCATTTTGTATTTAGTACGTATATTTTCTACACTTGACAAAGTTCTATATAAGATTGGGTATGATACCCTGGCTAATTAAAAATATTACGTCTTGAGGCTTTTACGAGATTTGATTAATACTATTTAATCCAGAACAATTAATGATCTAATTAGTTTAGATTAAGTAAAATAAGTTTAATGTGAGAAAATATGAGTACATGGATAACAAATTGTGTCTAGAAAAATAGATAAAATAAACCTTATGAGTATTTAGTTTGTTAGTGTTTTTGTTGATTTCAATATTTTTAACAGTGTTTCTTTTTATCAAAATGTACTACTCATCGTATATAAGAGGGTAATGCTTATTGATAAATGTATGCGCTAAGTGGTATTGAAACTAAAAATACAACCGGTTCCTTAAGTATCCTGCAGAAGTTTTTGAAACTTTAAATAGGGTGTCAATTTGTTGTATAAAATAATAATTTCTGGGCAAAACTAATGATATTATTAATATTAGTCCTCAGGTGGAAAATATTTCACGCTCTCTGTTAAAATCTAAGTTAACATCATAAAGTTGTTTTTATTTTCCGGATGTTTTCCGAGTAAGTTTACTGTCTGGAACACGTCATAGACAAGTAAAATAATGTTATACTTTAAACAGATGGAAATTTATTAATTGCAAAGAGCAACCAGACATAGAATTATGGGTTCCGCAATCGGATCATGAGTGGTTGTCCTCTTGTATTTGTCAAAACATTTAATTTATATTATGGTACAATGTTTTTTCTCACTTTGAAGTTTCCTTTCGTAAAATAAATTCTTTAAGTCTGGAGCAGAAATGTTTTTCCTTGAAATAAGGCAATAATTTTAAAGGGCTATTCTTTTATTTCTATTTAGAATCTTCTCTCTGTTTAAAAATATTTAATTTCAGTCCAAAAGTTTCAATTGTATATAATATTGAAGTGATTATTTTTAAGCATGTAACAATAAGGTTAAAAATACCATTATTTGAACCATGAATGTAAATAAACTCTCTAAAAAAAAATTATTTTACTCTCTTTTAGCTTTTCAACAGATAGACTTTGATGTGCCAGACAAAGTTCGCGTTTCTTGTTGAACCCTGTTACGGGTGGATTCCTATTAGGACTGTATCTGATGAAGATCATATAGAAAGATCACAACGCATATCGTCCTGTTATACCACTTAAGGTGTAGTACTTTATATAACTAATTTAAGTGATATATTTTATTATGGTTACCATTGTAAACAAACATTTTCCTTATCTTATAGTAATGTATAAATATATGGAACAAATAAAAACTATGGTTATATTCCTGGTCATGTATTGCTATACAACATTGTGTACTTTATCTAGTTAGGTATTGCTATTTCAATTGAAAGAAGGCATTTTTACGTTAATATTTTCCAAGCGTTATTAACAGTGGTGCATATAAAACTAGTTTATATGAGCTACCATTCCATACATTTGAAAAAGATAAAAATAAGCTACACTGGTACAGAAAAAGAACTGTGTACATTAATCCTTAAAAATGTACTACTTAAATTCTGCTAATTTATATTCACTTCTATAAAAATTTGCGCTAACACACAAAATGAGAGGCATGAATATTTATAAAATAGTTATGACAATTATTTAAAATAAATAAAATATTTCTTGAAAATTTTCAAGTTGTAAAATTAGAAAACACATGAATATTTGAATTAATTTCAGATATTTACCATAAGCATAGAAAGGTGAAGGTTTATACTATACTACGTTTTTATATTTGGTGATTTATAGGAATTAAAATACGTAGAAACACTACAGATATTGTTTAAGCTATATATTTCCCTTGGATACAGTGTATTGTGATTACATATCAACAGCCGTAGGCAAATAATGTTATCACTATATTTCTAAAAGTGTGCTGTTTTTTTTTTTTTTTTTTTTTTTTTTTTGTTACATATGTTACTAATCCCAACTACTATGCGTCGCGACATAGTGAACCAAGGGCTTATATAGAGAAACACATTGACTTATATATAGCTTGTAGAGTCGACTTTGGCTAAGACTATTTTGTTTTGTATAATTTTAAATAAGTAACCGCCATAAATTTTTCAACCACGATATTTATGTGATCTCATTTTAGTTCACTCTCACGGAATTTCGACTAATGCAAATCTGTATCAAACCAACGAGTAGTTATTATTATTAAGAGTAATGGTTTTTTAAATAATCTTTGAGTCTGTAATAAGAGGTATATAATATTATGTGTAGTAAGTATTTTTATTTGAGGTCCACTACAGTTTAAAAGTGAATACGTCTGTGTTTCTATTCCGTTTCAGGTTTTGTATTACAAAAGTACTCACTTTTGGCTGTACTTGACTCTTAAATAGACATAACTCTGTACTGTACGTTAAACGACTTTCAAGAACATAAACAAGCCTTAAGAATTTGAACCGTACAAAGTCTAATGTTGCAGAACATAGCTTACAAAACAGATCGTAGTTATACAAGAATGGAACAAAACATTGAACAGCTACATTTTTTAGTTTTTAAAAAGGAAGATAAATAATGTTCCAAAGAAAAGCTACAAATTGATTTAAATTTCAAAATATATTATATTTAAATCCGACATGCAATGCTAGTTAATACAAGAAATCTAATATTTCAACAAATATAAAAGTTAAGAAAGTAATTATGAACGTTTATTTTACTATAATACGAATACTACTGCAATAATAATCCTATACTATAATATAATCCTTCTTATTATTTTTATTTTTTTTTATTTGATGTTAAGTCAAAATATAAAAATTAAGAAAGTAATCCTGAACGTACATTTTACCATAATGACTACCTTCTTATTATTTTTTTTTTTTTATTTGATGTGAGTTTGCAAGGTGTATACTGTGTTCATGGTGTAATAAATGTCGAAATGCCTGTAAGAAAATAACAGTTTATGAAAGGATACTATTTTGCTTATTTTCTTAATGTATATGCATATATACAGACTATTGTCCTAGAACTGTGTTCATAGTTTAATAAATGTTGAAATGCGTGTAAGGAAATAAAAGTTTATGAAAGGATACTATATTGCTTATTTTCTTAATTTATATTTATATATACAGACTATTGTCCTAGAAGCCTACAGTTAAGACTCTTGTGGGCTTATACTGCACCCACTTCATCCGAAACCGATTCGATAAGAGCTGGCTGTATATAATGAAACGACCTTGATGTTTACCTCATAGAAAAAAAATTAATCATCTACCCCAAACACGAGTCATGGTTTTTGGTAGTAATGTAATGGGAGATTTTTAATATTATAAATATCGAAAATTCCTATCCAAACAAGTTTTAGATTTTCTAATAATCATAATTTTAAAGAATAGTTAAAAGATGAACCACAAGCAATTCTTAAATTTTCTCAAAAATAAATACATTTTTTTATACAAACCACTTGGATGCTTACTAATTATATCTTTAGAACTGAAACTCTCCAATCACTATATTATTAAAATAAATAACATGACAGTGTTTGAGGTTTATATTGTTAAACCAAGGTTAACCTCACAGGGTTAAACCAAGATGGTCGCCACTAAAAATCAACATGCTATATAGGCTATGTCAAAGAATACAGGTAGATATGATAGTATTGTATGTATCTCGCAGTAGATGCTTCTACGGCCTCTATACAAATTTGGCTGTTTAAAAGTCATTATTTTCGTTTGTATACACCTTCAACATGATGTACTTTTAATTACCACAAGTGTTTATGATTTTAATGCCTTAATCAATACCATGGCTACTAAAGAATTAACCATTTAAGCTGTCCAAGGAATTTAATGAGGACAACATAAGATTAGCTTAAAATAAATCATTCTAGTAATTCATCGTCCACCTGTTGTAACACATTAAACAACTTAATACATGTACTCTAATACGATTTAAAGACATGCTGAAGTGACTGAGGCTATACAAATAACATTCTAACTATTAAACCCTGCAGTCAGAGTTTACTGTAAGTACACAGATATCACCACCCCGAGCTGTAAACCGAAGCTGAGAAAACCCGTTTGAGCTGTATAACAAAACTGAGCTTCTTTTTGACTATCCGATAGCAGCGGATTTGTGTCCTTACACAATCTGAAGTGAAGGTTGAACCGTTTATTCAGAAAAGAGGGATATTAAGTGAGGAGGGATAATAAATCTGCTTTAATACACGAATAAAGCTTTAGTTGAAATTTTCATTTGACTACGATTTTATAAGTACTTTATATCTTGCATTAGTCTGATAATAAATCAATTCCAACATTTATTTTTACTACCAATTAAAGTCATTGGTGATAAATTACTTAGAATTAATTTGAAATACAAAACATCTCTCTACTGTACATAACAATTACTTAGACTAAACAGTGTAATGCAAGCCATAGGTAAAAAGTAGCTAGACTGGAGTGGGATAGTTAGGCATTGAATATTGTCAATGAGAATTTCAAATAGTAATGGTTCAAGGTATTACTTTTAGCTATAAAAATAAATCGCCAGTTGCAAAATTCGAAGACAAAAGTCAAACCTTTATCAGTACGACAGAATTTAATCTCATCTAGAGAACCATGTGAAGTTTAAAAGGAGTTTTATTGTAGTAGGAGAATTTATTAGATTGATCAATACACAAGGTGTACTGTAAGTATAAGCCTATTCGTTTTGACAGCCGTATGCAGTGTGGTAGCTTCTCAATATTGAATACAGAAGCACCTTTTATAACAAGCTTTGATTTAAAAAATCAGCAGTTACAACTGGTTCCACCTGAAGAACTATGTAACATTTTTGGATTATTAGCTTCACTAAAACTCTTCCAAAATCTGTCCAAAAACCAAAATGAATTTAATATATGTATATAAAACAAAACTTTTTTTCATATACTCTTCTTTTGTTATTTAAGAAATTTTTTACACATTAATCTATAATATACATAACTAGCTAGCCTTTTAACAGTCTTTGTACTCATTTTATAATGATGACATCCGAATATGAAATGTACTTTTCTGTGATATAGCAAGAAGCATATTTTATTCTATTATGGGTTTCACGTCATAACAATGCCTTGAATTTTGAAGTTTTTTATTTAATGGCATTACCTAATCATAGGATGATTTTTTTAATTTTGTCATTGACTTTTGGAAATATTTACCAATAATTTCTAGAAAGGGTAAAACAACACTAAATTGTTTTTGCAATGTAACATAAACGGTGTTTTTTTATTATATTAGTCGAGAAATTATAATCCAAATTAAATGTTCTTGAGGAAAGATGAGCTTTTAAAGAAGCCATAAATAGCATATTTTGAGCATTATTACTTAACTCAGTATTAATATTATGGCTATGTTTATATTGAATTTTATAAAAATTCTAATCCAACAAATTATTAATATGTTAATTAAAAAGTAATATGATAAAAATGACTACAGACTTCGAAAATAAACATATAATATAAAGTATTTTAATAAACAAATTGGTGAAAGGATAATCTTATATTTAACTTTTGGTTCAGTATTAAACCTATTTGCATCAAATGTATGATGCATATGTGAAAACCACTATATATTAAATGAAGGGAACGATTTTTTAAACACAACACTATTCTTCTCTTGATTTAAAAAATCTGTGATGCCAAGTTTATCTGTACTAAATAAGATTTCTATTTCACTCGGCTAATCTAGCACGTCTTAATAATGTTAATGTAAGTTCTACTTTCAAGTTTATGTAATTAGATTAATATAAGTTTTGTTGAAATAAGACCTCTAAACCTAAACGAACTTCCGGTTTACGATATAATAGGTTGGTAGAAACAATACTTTATTCAAAGACCATTCATATTATAAAAAGTAAAGAGCGTAAAATGTTTCAAACTCTAGAGCTAAAAATGTTTGATGCATTGGTCACTACACAAATTATTTATATATATGTATATATATATAGTTTAAAAATACATAACATTTTCGTTGTTTATTAACACGCTTAACTTAAAACGTTTCCTAATCGCGGATGATAATTCTCTATAATGGAATAACGGTTAGTTTAATTAGGATTGAAAACAAAATATCCATGTAACACTACAAAGAAGGCACTGATATTCCAACAACAACATATAACCCGTCTATGTCACATAAATTAAATCACATTTCCATGTCGCATCATTTTGCTGATTCCTGATTGTTGCAGGAAAAACAATCTTCTTGATAATAACTTTATTTAAAAATCCAACCCACATAAAACTGATGCTTTAAAATTGATTGGGTATGAGTTATTTTTATTTTTAACAACTTTTCCTTTGAAGTCTACTTAACTTCAACAAAAAATCTGTTTCATATTGTTTTACTAAAATGTAGTTAATACTGATATGTAGTTATGAAAGAAAAATATACATTCTTTATATATATATATATATATATATATATATATATATATATATATATATATATATATATATATATATATATATATATTTAACTAAAACTTTTTCTTCATAATTTTTTGGATGATAATATCTATAATACATTAATAGTTCATTTATAAAGGATTAAAAACAAAATATCAATGTAAAACTGCATTAGACGCACTGATATTCCAACAGCAAACGACAACCCGTCTATCTCGCAGAAATTCAATCACATTTCTATGTCGCAACGTTGGGCTGATTCCTGATTATTGTAAGAAATACGATGTCATCTTTATTTCAGAACTACCCCACGTTAAACTGATGCTCTTAAAATTTATTGGTTAAGTGTTATTTCTATTTTCAAAAACTTATCTTTTGAAGTCTATTTAATATTTACGAAAAATCTGTTTAATATTTTTTTACTGAAATGTAGTAATTACTGATAGTGTATACACGTATAGACAGTAATGTACGTAAGTTTATAACATATCTTAATGCTACAACTAATTATCACGATCTTCAAATTGTCATTTCTTCAACTCTTAGCAGTTAGTTATACTTACTCCTGAAATGTCAAAACTTCCACTTCTGGTTGTAGTCTTTACCTTTTCATCTGTTACCTAGTATATTATTATCTGTTCATCCCTCCTGTCTAAAATTTTCCAATGTTCTCCCATAATGTCAAAAACCCCAATTTTGAGTACTTTACATACATTCACAGTGTATTTCTTTAAATAAAGATCCATAATGATTTATAATTATAATTCATGAAAAAATAAAATACTTGGACATTTCTGTGTACGTTGCGTTCTGTAACTCGACCAGGTTTCAAAATAATGAATAACTTTTCATTAAATAAATTTAATTTTAACTATATCTGCAAATATTTATGGATGGTGTTTTAGAATAAAAATATTTGTATGTTTTATTCTGTTATTGAAGTAACCTACGTGCTATATTGTTTCCAAATCTGCCCTCTAAGTTCTGTAGATGTATCGCAAACTTCTGCGTTACAGTACTAGTTACGATAAATCGTGGCTAATGAACCAACAGCAAATAATCTATGGAGCAATAAGTTATCTTTTGAATTAAAATCTAACGAATTGTTTGAAGAGATGTATATACATTATTTTGAGATACGTGAAAGATGGACAACAAAATTTGTAAAGAGTGCAAGACATTGTAAAGGTGACTTAACTAAGAGGCCGCACAAATCTCCTGATGATAAAAGCTTTACAATTACCGTTGACTGTAACTAATCCGGTATCGTCACCCAGGGCTGTAAACCCGAGCTGTGAAAACTCGTTAACGAGCCTTGTAACAAAACATAATGTTCTCACAGACGTTATAAGGTAGCGACGGCTTTGAGTTCTTACGTCAACTGAAGAAAATGCTTAAACAAAGTGAAGGCAGGAGATAAATCTTCTTAACTTTGTGAATAAAGGAAGTGCTTGACTGGAAAGTCTTACATTTCAGTATCAAAAGACCCACTTAATCTGATTTACAACATCTATTATATAAGCTTTGTAACCGCTTATAATAGCCATCATTATATAACTATTCTATTTAGCTGTTTTATAACAATAAGCTACAGTCGTAATGTTTACCGTCTATAGATATATTTACTGTCAAGTGCAAAAAACTATATTTATATTTCCAAAATTCTGGTCATATTGAAAACTTTAAACATCAAAAGGATAAATGACTCAAATTGATTTCACATTAAGTTATTACATAAATGTTTTCAAAATTCAAGTATATATTAAATCTAAAATACATCTATACCCAAAACCACATTTTCTGTTTTACAATCATTTTTAAGGAATTATGGGTTAGGATTGTGTTGTATTTTAGTTCACATCCTATAAAGAACGAATTAACCTTTTAAAAATGCACAACGTTTATAATTTGTAAAACTTAATTTATTCCGTATGTGACATATTTAAATAACTACATCGACTAGTGACTTAGAGACGATGATACTAGCTTCGTATCTGTAGTACAGATGTAAAATGTACTATTTAACGTTTACTATACATTTAAAGACTGTTATAAAAATCCCCATCTTAACTGGAGCAGATTTCTCAGACCTTTGAAGGTATACACATTTTATTCATCGTGGCAACAAAGCAAAGTCAACATTGGAACTGGAAATATAAGTATACTCAAACCAGAAATGCTCATACATGTCCAAAGCCTACGAAATTGTATGTGAAAACCACGGGTAACTGCTAATTATTTATAATGGTATTGCTTAAAAATTCTTCTAAAACGGTAAACTTTAGTAGTCAGAGTGATGGTAAATCGGCTGACGAATCTATTAATACAGTAGCACAAGTCTTTATGAAACGATGAAACAGTATCTATCGGTAACATATTGGTAATTTACAAGATTGTACGGGTAATTCTGAACTATTACTGGATCAACACGTATTCTGTTTATAGTTTTAATAAGCTTTCTAACACCTCATGATAAGTTGATAAAAAATAAATTAGATGCCGCAAATATCAGCAAGCATGTTTAGATAATAGGTTCAAAGTTTCACACAGCACAATTCGTGGGGGCATACGCGTATCTTTACTTGCTCAAGTATAATATTTTCATGACAAGTGTAACTTGAACCAAAGAGGCAATGAATGCAAACTAATCATTAATTTTTAGCTTACTTGATTATGGATGTTCCCCTTTTATAAATTTTAATGGGAATTAGAACTGCATCGGAACATCTAACGGCAAATTGTATGGGGGAGTTGAACGGTCCATAAGGCCCAATGTTTAAAATAAGGTAACTTTATGTACCTTTTTCTCAGAACTCATAACAGTTAGGAAGTTAAATTTTTACACAAGGTGTATTATATAATATTGTATTTATACCTCTAAAAATCTTTGTAAAATAATTGATACAACTAAAGAAAAAAATTTTTATATTTGTGTTTATTTTTTATTTTTATATTTTAAGATAAAATATTTTTCTTAATATTTATTTTATTGATGGGAATTTGATAAAACTAGAGCTACATACTTCGAAAAGGCTACTTTAATAACCAGGAAAAATTTCATGTGTGTAGCATTTATAGTTTCTGAGAAAAAGGTACATATATATTAAAAACCGGTAATTTTGCAAAAACAGCGGAAAACAAAAAATCAAAATAATTATAAGTTTATATTACCTTTAAGAAGCCTCCAGGACAATAGCTACCATCCATTTCCTCTTCCTCACCTAATGACTGTCTCCTTTTCTTTATTCTTGCTTCCTTAGTCATTGACTCTGCTTTCAGATCTGGCCTTTCTCATCCTGACTTCATCGAGGCTCTTCAATGTGCTTACGGTGTATTTGCCACAGTCTTTTATTCCTAACTTCTTTAAAACCTTGATCCTTCCAATGTTACCTTCATTGAATGTTAGAACAGCATCATGAACACCTAATACAAGAGTCTCTCTTCCAACAAACACATTTTTTGGGATTCGGTTCCACACTACATTGTTGAAAGATTCGTTCACGTCCTGGGTTTTACCGTGAAAATATTTTTTTTAGTAGATCTAATCTTGAACAAATCTCTGTATGTAGGTTTTTATTGCTGTCCAATACAGCTTGAGGTACAGAATGTTTGTGATTGTAGGTTAATTTCTTTTTCACTTACTTCTGCTAACCTGTATTTGCACCAGGTGTTAGGAGGCGGAGGGCAAAGTTGATGCGAAATTTGTTATGTAGTCTTATATTTGAAAAATCATAGAAGCTCAAACGGAAAGCCATTTTTTATGTAGGGATTGCAGTAAATTGTCCAGAAAGAATCAAATAATAAAATAAAAAAAAAAAAGCGAAAAAACATTTTTTTTTACCGATTTTTGCGTTTCGTTCAAACTTCCCCTTAAAATGCATTTTTTCAAACATTGTTAAGAAAAATAAAATTGAATATGTACTTTTTCTTTACTTAATATTTCAAACATTTTACTTATTAGTTTGTTTCTATTGTAATCATGTAAAAACTGAAATTTATTTTATACTAATGTTTATTGATTTTCTATGCCACAACTATTAACCAATCTGTTTTTAATTTACAGATCAAAGATTTCTTGGAAATTTATACCACACACGAATAGTCCTAAGAACACATGGATAAAAACAGTAAAAGTTTGCTATACCTCTTTTCGTGTAACAGGCTTTGCTGACATTTATGCAAAATTTCAAGTCTGACAGTGTCAAATATGTTATTATGCTTCATGTTAAAATGCCATTATGATTATTCTCGGTTTTTTTTTGCAAATGTATGTAATATTCGCTTTCGTTCGTTGCCATTGTGCTTACTTATAAGACCAATTTAATAATGTTTAAAAAACGCTATGCAATATCCAATGGAGTGACATGCATCATCATTAATCTCTTCCTGTTCATGTATAAATGAAGCTGCATGCAAAACTCCAAATTCCTTTTCGAAAATATCGTGTGCGCAGGCAAATGGAATGAAATGGTGAATGAAACTGTTCTAGTTATTCGAGTGATGAACTGTGCAATATAACTAGAGCTTAATTGTAGACTTTTGGAGCAATTGGAAAATTCTCTAAATATTACTAAATGTTAATAAAAAAACACTACTTTTTTCCTAATTGTATATTTTTTGGCCTTTCGAAACCAAAGGTTTCATCTTCAGGCAACTCCACAAATAAATATTTACACATTGTTTGTTACAATCAATATTAAAATAACATATGGTGTAAAAATTTAAATACTAAAATGTTGGAAATATTTCAGCCAGTAATAAAAATTAGATTTTACTAGAGTTTAATTTTTGAATAAATTGAGAAGAAAGAAGATTGGAATTTTCAATAGGGCCCTCATCATTGTCCATGCGTTTTTCTTTATTTCTGTTTATGTATAGTGTTTCCCAAGCATTTAAGTTCATTGGTTTTGTTATTTCTTCTTTTTAATTTTAGATTTTTAATTGATGTCCTGTGTCCTGATTCAATGCAGTGCTTGGCTACAGCAGATTTGTCAACTCTTCCATATTTTGTGTGCGGTAAATGCTTTTTAAATCGTGTTTTTATTGTAGAGCTTAATGATTTGTATTCTCATTATTATATTTTATACTTGACGTTTTGTTAAATATTTTCCATCAATCAAATAGTTTGTATAAGTAGCCCTAATTAGAAGGTAATAAGTAATGAAGTGACGATATTACCTAAACCTTACTGTGTTCTAAATTTTATGTTTCGTGTACAGTCACAACAAGCATACACGTCTGGCGCCATACATAATACACAGGCAACACATTTCCGTAACGAAGGGTGGGAGATGCGAATTCTCTTATTGAGGAATTGAATCCATCTCCGGTACATTTCTCACTTTACAGCAGACAACCGAACTATACTGAAGACTCTCCCATTCCTTTCGTCAATTTTAACCCTTAACTATGCTCATAGGTTGATGTAATTTAATTTAATTCATTTTCATATTAATTTCACAATTCTCCTATTCATTATGACACTAGCTGTTCAGAATAAATTCGAGATTAAAAATATTACTATCTGTCATGTTTATAATTAAAAATTCATACTGAAACGAGTACCAACACACTCGAATGGTTATGTATGACATTAATGTCTAAATAGCATACATAAATAAATTCACGACATTTGTATTTTTGCAAGGTTAGGTCATAGATTCCATTATTTACGTTCAAATGTTAAAAAAGATTTCAATTACACTAAAATTAAATAATAAACACATTATACTCTAAAACATTTTGATTATGCTGCTAAAAATAAGAAAAAACTAGTTGTGATATGTTTTTGAGTATTTTAACAAGAACTATCTGATTATAAATATACTTGTTTGTAAACTAGAACTATCATTAATACCTGTTTACAAATTAAAGGAAAAGGAAAGTGGTGTAGTAACATGTTACACAAGTTGGCACTGATCTCCTGCATCAGTCACATCTGCTAGTGAAAAGCCACCTTTCTTGTGGATATTGTGTCACATTTTCACATCGCATCGTTGCTCTAATCCCTGATTGTTTTTCTGTCAAATCAGACTTTTTGTTGTAATTTCGTATTTCATTTATTCAATCTTAAATCTACTTTCATCCACTTCTTCACTTATAAATGCAGCTTCCGGCATTGTCGGAATAAGGTAGTTATCATTTTAATGTTTTAAATTGAATCATGGCATTAAATTCAAGTCAATAGAAATTGATTTCTATAGGATAATTTACTTTTCTAAAATATTTATTTTGATTATTGGCTATGATTACTGAACAAGTATCAGTTCTGTCTGCCTAGCTGTCCTTATGATCTCCCAGTATTAAAAAAACTAATATATAGGCAGAAAACTTTGCATAAAACTCTATTTATACATAAATAACACCAAATTTGATGGTGGTATATGTCACTCCAAGGGACTTGGCTTATCGTTAGCGAATACGTTTGAATTGGTCTTATAACCAATGGAAAATTTTTTTTAGTTGGTCATTTTGAGATGACGGCTATATAAGAGATGCACCTTTCTCCCGCCTTTCCGGAAGGGATATTTATGTATAGATTTTTGCCTATGTATCTAAATTGTATAATAGTTTATGCTGTTGAGAGATGGTTTGTTTATTTTATTAATGCATCTCTTCTTGAATGTGTTTTATGATATTAAAGTGCTTAAATTTAAACTTTAACTATCTTCAAAGTTTAGACCAGTCTATAAATTATACAGAAATATATTATTGTTACCGTATCAGGTTTATGTTGTCTTTCTTAAGTACTAAATGGCTGTTACCATACTGAGGCTACAGCCATACTATGATATAGGCTTGCACGTTCATGGCAATTTATGCTAAAGCCTTGAGGCATATTCTGTATCTAGTTAGCGTCAATCATAACCTTGAAACTGATTTGAATTCAATTATTTGCGTAGGATATTATTAAAATTCCATATTAATCGTATAATGTAATTAGTGGCAAAATAAAATTAGCTATGATGGTATGAGAATGAAAATCCAAAATTAGTTATTTACCTTGAACAGTGAGGATATCTAAAGCATAGCATAGATGTTTAAAGACATAATGGATGAATGTTTCGTTGTTAGAATTAGATAAATATTCTTATCTGATCTCAGGGTATTTTTCTTCATTATTTCTGGTAGGAATCCATAATCATGCACTGCCTCCAGAGGCCCTATTATTTTCTAAAATGTAAATATATTTATACATAACTATGCATAATATAAAATTAAAAATACTTTTATAAATCCTTAGAGCTGTATAAAATGAAATACAATATTAATTTTTTTACACTTTACTTATTCTACAAATATTTAAGCCAATTATCTTAGTTTTTATCCCCTTTTAATCAGCCTACTAATTGAAATTTTGAACTTTTAGACTGTAATATATTTAAGATAAATATAATATATATTAATTTAAAACAAACACTCCAATAATATAGGAAATGGTAACCACCTTTATTCAGTTATGTGGGTCTGATGATGTGCTCATTGAGTACGAAAGGCCTCACAAAAATATAAACCTATATTATTGGAGTGTTTGTTTTTAATTAATATCTAGTTTCCAAAAACAAGAGAGATTCAAGAATGTATAAATACAATATAATTGAGATCTTTTTTATAATAGTATTAAATATCGAAAAAATACGTACAAAATGTATGTTAAATTTTATTTGAGCAAATAAAGATTATCCTGTTCTATTCTAAAATTAAACTATATATAAATTTAAATAATATATTATAATATCAGAGTTCATTCACTCCTTTGATCCTGGAATATAAGCCATCCAATCATTCAAGCTTTTCTTTTATTACAGAATAAGAAGGATTTATTACCTTTCTTGATTTTGTGCGAGCAGTTTCTTTAGTTGAAATAAGAACTCAAAGCTCTTGCTACCGTGAAGACTGGAGGTTTTTGTTATAAGACTCGTTAACGAGTTTTCTCATCTCCGATTTACAGCTCAAGGTGACAATTTAGGTGTAGTTACAATACACCGTGAATGTTTTATCGTTTGGAGATGTATACTCTTTTTTAGCTGCAGATGGTAGATGTTTTAACATACAGATAATACAGTGTCTTTAAGGGTTACACTCATTGCTTTTTTTTGATAAATCCAAGGAATATTTTATTCAAACAAATATTCGGTATCTAATGAATTTGTAGATATGAGTTAAAGGTCAAATTTCTATTAAAACAAGGAATAATCTTGGAGAGGTTTAATGCATATAAGCGTATTTCCTATATCGATATCGGACAGAGTAGTGGTAAATAATATAGTACAATTCTTTTTAGGACATCAGAGACTCTGTTTAACACAACATAGAACAAAGTAAGAATAAGTTTAATAGTATTTCCTTTGAATGAATAACTAATGTTCACGTTCTTGAGGTAGACTTATATAATTCTTTTTATAGTTTACAGATTGCTAGAAATTACAATACATTTATCTTAAGTAATTTTTGAATAAAACGCCATTTACCACAAGTTCACATATTAATATACATTTAAGTATTAAATAATATTAAAGAACCAGTTTTTACAAAATACAATTGAAACATTGTCATTATAAAACTTAGAAATGTTTTTCTGATATTCATTATTTTCTTATGAGTTAGCTACAGTATACTAAACATGATATTGTACATTTTGTGCCTTTAAAGATAAACAAAGGGTAATTCCCATTTGATTTATATTGATATTTCTATTGACTTCCTAAGGGAAAAGGGTATTAGCGATTCTGATCTATTTAGTCTGAAATAAATCCATTTATAACGAAAGAAGCAATTGTTAAAAATATTAGTTTTATTGCATAAGTTTATGTGAGTTTTATAGACCTTTTTACAAATATTGAAATTACGTCTCCAGTATTTGTACGAATATTAAGTCCATTTTCTATTCAAAATAACCCGTTGTTATAAATTGCAATATAAAATACACCTACAGGATTTATAATCTTAAACCTAGTTAGGTACAGTGGTGAACGTGATTAAAATAATAAAAAACGAAAGAGGAGACGTTTGAGCTAGAGTGATAGTTCTTAGTCATTATAAAAATAAACTGATGTCGTCGACAATTATTGTCAGCCTTGTAATAGACGATCTTGGATTACTGTCTAGTCAGTGAAAAACTATTAATTAAATAAACTTGTAATTGGAAATTTGGCCTAATACACGTCATTAAATTCTAATATTTGGTTGAGTCAAATGAATCAGTGTTAATTACTATTAGATGGTTTTACCAAAGCCACAAGTGTACCGTAGATACATTCTTCAATGACGAGAAGAATAGCAGTGATGAGTTCCTTTTCTGATGCCACGAAACACATTGCTAAAAAGATTACTACGGTTCTAAAACATGAGGTCGAAGTACACCACTGTATGTGCCATAGCAGGCTTCGCTGGGGTTTCATCCAACATTTCAAATCGATAGCTTGTTTCATTCTCGACATATCCTGCGGACAGGCAGTCATATAAAACAAAAATGTACACGAGAATTTCGCATAAAAGAGCTCATTAATAAGTAAATGAAGTTTGATTCAAATATAAAATCTACAAACTACATATTTCTTGACATATCGTACCACGTGATACATTCAGAATTTGGTTTAATTAATTGAGTTTATATCAGCGTTTAAGTAATAAAGTCTACATATCAAGTCACTATAAAATGATGCTGTATGTGTTAGGATAGTTATGCTAGATATGTTAGTATGGCAGCTGTTGGAATCTTCAATTGGTTTACTCTGCTATATTTTCGTTGCCATCTTGTTAAACGTATTCAATAACGCTTAGCCAAATTCTATGAAGTGACATGCGCCGTCATCAAACCCACTGTTCCCGTTTATAGGTCAGTTCGTTTTCGACATGTCATGCAGGCAGACGGGCAGAAATTACATTTTGCAGCCCCACGAGTGACAGTCTTCGCTAAACCTCAGCAAATTATGGGTCACAAATTTAAATCTCCATAATAAAATTGAAAAGCGAATAAATGTATTAGTGAATATAAGGTATTTTGAATTAAGTGTACTGCTCAAACTACACACTGTATAAAATATATATTTAGAAAAATTGGAAGAAACCTAACTATAAAAAGTTTTTGTCATCTGGAACTATCAGAATTAAAATTCAATAATATGGTAGAGATGAGAATCTAAAACGTTAGTGCTTAGAAGACTATTTGATAATAATTGCATAGCGGCTGCTTAAGTTTGAGGTTCATGTATATTGTGAGAGCTGCATCAGCAAATGAAAGACTAAGCTGTTATGTTTGTCTATTGTAATTGGATTTTATTGTAACCAAGAAATTTGAATCTTAAACAATTTAATGTGATATTAATTGATTGTACTCGTAGAACGGATGGCTTTAATTTCGAAACATACTCTTTTAATATTTTATTTTTTGAAACTTATAATCTCAGTGGTTAAATTCCAACTGAATAAATAACAATATCATGTACTAAACTATCTACGAATTCTCGTACCCGACCTCTAAAGTATAAAATCAGTGTAAAGTTTAAATACAATTAGAAGCAGTTACAAATTAGCATTATTTTATTTCTCGCAATTCTTTAAAAAAACAAATTACTCAAGTAATTTTTATCTAAATGAAAACATTAACATATACAGACGAAATAAATAAATGTCTAACTTCTTAACTATTTTTAAATCGACGTAAAAAGAAACTTTGCACTCAAGATACTCCTTTAATCACGATGTAAAGCAAAGCAAAGAGAGAGAGAGAGAGAGAGAGAGAGAGAGAGAGAGAGAGAGAGAGAGAGAGAGAGAGAGAGAGAGAGAGAGAGAGAGAGAGAGAGAGAGAGAGAGACAGACAGACAGACAAACAGACACGTAAACACACATACACGTACATAATATGTATATGTATTAATCCCTTTGTTAAATAGACTTCAATTAAAGAACAATTTCTCACTTTTATATTTCGGGGGATTTTATTTCTCCCGTCTTCAGTATATTTTAAATATAAATTAATGCATCAATAAATTTAAAAAGTTAACAAGAATCAAGAAAACATAAATGTGAACACATCACGTATCATTTTATAAAGGCCAGTTGTCGTTATAATTTTTAAATTTTATCGTGATGGAACAGTTCATTTCTGTAAATTTTGATTTTTGACGAGCTGTTGGACTTGGTCCACAGTTCTTAGGTTGTTGTTCTTAAGTTTTTGATATTTCTTTTATTGATTCCACTTAATACGTTTCTACAAGTTTAAATTATACATAAAGCCATGTGCCACTACAGGTTACTCTGTTTTTTTAAGTTTATATGGAGTCCTGTGACCTGTCATCCTTCTTATCAGAGAATTTCTTTCCTGAGCCAATGTTAACTTTAGGACATAACTTTGGTAGAGCAATTATTTTGGTTAGTAATAATGTTTTATTTTTCAGTTACTTTGTGTAATGGATACCATACATTTTTATTAGTTTAGATATTACGTATTATGTAAACATATTCTTAAAAGTTAATACAAAATACTATTACTTAATATGTTGTGTTATATAGTATATTAGAACTATTAATTATTATGTTTAAAGTAAGGTTCATTTACTTTTTGTAACAAAGATTTAAAATAAATAAGACGAGACGACGTGTGTCGTGATTATTCCATTGTAAACTTTATATATTTTCACAACCCTGGAACTCTTTCCTGTTTATTAATACATTACCAAAGTTCTTGAAACTAAATTCTGGGCGGTATGATTATCTAATGCACACTCATCTCTATTGAACTTACCCGACAACTTGTCTATAGGAAAATACCTCTATATTTGTAAAAATAAAACACTTTTCGTGTTATGAATCAGGCCTTACATACGAGACATACCTTTAAAATGTATTATAAAATAAATTTGTGAATATTGAAATAAGTTATCTGAGGTGACTTTTTATTTTCTAAATTGGTAAGGATTAAAATCGAGGTAACGTCCTTCAGACGAGACCAAGTTTTCATTATCCTGTCACGATTTTGTTTTAAGCGAGTTTACGTTGAGTTATTCTATTCTGTTTCTCATCCAGTTCATATTATATTCTTCTCATTTCGAGTCAAAGCCTACTGACTTCGTAGTTTGAAAGTCAACATCTTTATTTAAGGGAAGTCAATTTTAGTGTTTTAGTAATAGTTAAGCATCGTGTGATATATTCTAAAGAACATCGGAATCACGAGGCCTACTCCCCAGATAACACTTAAGCTTGTCTGTCAGCCTTTTGTCAGCATGTTGTCAAAGTTAATTTTTATTTCGTACCTTGAAGTAGTGCGTGCATGTTCTCTTGCCACAATTAAACTTGCATGTAAACTTTGCAATTTGGTGCATTTGTTACTTAGATCTCAGATACCTCTAGCCCACATGTCTCGTCTATTCGATGTACCGAAGTTTCGTCACTTCTAGCCGTGAAAGGCATCCAACCGTAATAAAGGCACAACCAGCAAAACGAACTTTGTCTGGCAGATCAAAGTCATTTTGTTAAAAGACCGGAAGAAGGTAAACTAAATTTTCCTTTCTCCAAAAGTGAGAGTGTATTTATATCCTTAAATAAATACAGTAGATACTTTAACCATGTGTTAATGTTAAAACGTGATCTTATTATTCAAAAATGTATTTATGTTTTGTGGCATACTTCAACTTGTGTATAAACGTATCACACGTATGACCTTTCTTAACTTACATTACTTTATAAAGCATACAATAAATTAATTATATTATTTTAATATGTTTCTATCGGTAAAATACTCAATATAATTAATGTTTATTGGAACAAGCTAATACAGATTATTTTAAATAAAATATATTAGGTTTTTCCTTGGGATAAATTATGGCCTTATTGCTTACGTATTTTTTAAATTAAAACAAGTACACCCTGTTATCCGAACAACTTGAAATCTCAATAAAAGGGTAGATTTTTTCTTTATTTCTCGACATAATAAACGCCAAATTGCAGTATCACTTTACCAAACAATTCATATTATTTGGAAAATGTTATACTATTTGGGTGATGAAAGGGTTAGAAGAAGAACATTGCACTCAGAAAACACAAAAGAATCCTTAGAGTCAACAGACTGATGTCATTTGCTCACCAGATGAAGTAAAGAGGCTGCTCTACCAACTTTGTTCTCTTTAAGGCAATATTTGTGACATTTTCTCTTGAATTTATAGTGAAAGAATATACAGTAAGTTACATTTTGGAAACGAATAATACAACACAGAATATATTCCAGCCTAATATTTATTGCGTAACAACTCAAATTATAAATTAAGCAAACATAAATAGATAATTCATTTGTTTAATTTTGGCTTCAGCTATAACAAAATAGCCAATGCGATTTAAATGTAATGAAAAATTTTAAATGTTTATTATAATTCGTTTTATTAAATTGTAGTAGCCACACTAATAAATTAGTTTGCCTTCCGTAAAGTTTAAAAGAGTTGATATAATGAAGCGAATAAAAAATTATGTAAGACATACAATTATTGCTCTCTCTTAAATTTACCTTGAATGGGAGCAACAAATAAATATTCAAGGAATAGGATTGTTACGTTGACAGTATTTTTCATGCTGGAAGTAAAATAATCAATATCTCTGTGTTTAAACTAGACAAAACCCCTATAACAAAGACTTCATTCTTTCAATAATACATATTTATCAGTTATTATATCGAAATCGTTTATGTTGAACTACTTTGGTTTAAGCGAAGAAAAAATATTAAACAAACTATAATTTTTGGATGTTATAAACGTAATTATGAAAAAAATTACAAATACTTTCCCTACTATATATGCAGTAGAAATCATGAACTATCTAATAGGTAAATATTTGTATTAACCTATATACATGAATTTTTACTTTCATTAAATTATAATTGATAATAGACGAATTTAAATATAAAATATTAATGTTATTTAAGTATCTTTTTTATTTGAAATAATTGTGCAATGTAAAAGTTAAAACATACCTATCGTACCTCGGACATCACCACATTTCTAGATGTATAAGCAGATAAGAAAAGACAGTTAACTGACTGAATTTATGAACTTTTCACGTATGTTATAAAACACAGATAGTTTAAGTATTTACTTCTCATAATAGTTTCAAATTAAAGTTACTTTATAATTTCTCATAATTTATGACAATCATCAGCACCACTATTACCCAGGACAAAATAAACAGTGAGAGATTTTTGCCGTATTAATTTATAAAATCATGATAAATAAATTTAGTTTTGTATATTTTATTTTAAAAAATCACGGTGAGAGATAGTTATAAATAAAAAGAAAAAAGTCTTGCCAATTTATTATTTGACTCTACGAGTCCAAGCAAAGGATCAAGAATAACAGAGGGCTTATTCTGTCCGGAGACAACATGACTGAACCAAGCAGTCTTTATGGTGATTCAATGACGTAATGAAGTTCTGGCAAAGTACACAAACAGTGATTGGCGACTCCCGATCAGTTAGTTTGACTTTCTAATTTCGTGCAACAAAGCTGAATTCTCTGGTCCAGGTCCAGTTGATTACCATCCACTCTCAGATATCTCCTTCCTACTTCTCTTAAGTACTCTAATAGTGATGTTTCACTCCCAATAAAAACTGTCTACTTTCATATTTAATTTATTAAAGGGATACCCTCTGGTTCAGATTGAGTTAGAAAATGCTACAACTGGATATATTTTGATTGTTTAAATATTTCATGAATTCAATATTTATCTCCTTGCCTTCCGTTCGGAGGAAGAAAACATGTTCACGTTTTTCGTTTTTCAGTAGCATAGAACTGTACTGTTGTGCTATATTTCTGACAAGATATTAAAATAGTTACAAATCTAAGACATTTGACATATTATTCAAGTCTCGAGAGACCAAGGATGTCATTTGGAGGGAGAATGATATTGGTGTGTCAGTGTTGGTGTAAGTATTCGATATCCCTCAGCTCCATCTTCCTAAATAAAATAAAGTTGACTAGTTATATGGCTAATGAAATTAGTTGCTTCTATATAAAAACTATATAGACCGTCAACTACAATTTTATTGTATAACACTTTTGTAGCAAAGAAAAATAACTCTAGGTGTTAGTTAATTAAGTCATAGTTTAGTAAATTTGCATATATGTATGATAATGGTGGCAATAAATATTAACATTCTCTTTAATTATTATTTTTTAATTCCTTAAATAACGTAAAACTCTAAAATCATGTTTCAAGATTAAAAAGGTACAGTTTAAATCGTTAAAAGCGTTTTGTTTTATGTACGAGGGTTAAAATAGAACTTTTGATAACCTATATCTCGGTGTCCGGTACGTTTAAAAAAAATAAATTTATAAAATTATGACCGATATAAAACCATGCTGTTTGTATAAATTCGCCTGCTTGCCAGAGAAGAGGCGGTTGGTTTTAAAATATAAGAAAATATACCTAGAATATTTTGAGTAAATAAATTGAAAATAATCTGTTTACATTTAAAAATTATAAGATATTTATTGTTCAATGTTTGAACAGTATTGTAATACTGATACCAAATGCAAAGGTAAAATGATGTCTAAATTTTATTCCAGATTGCACCAATGAGGAAATCCAATTATTTCTTATCATTCTTATACCGTAAGTACTTAGGAAATAGGTAGGATTTCCCACTAGACGATATTAGGTTTCATATATTATACGAAGTCTTGTGTCTTGTTATGTATGTTTATTTTCTTCTTCGGGACAAGGAAAACTCAACTATAGCAATTGAAATAAATTACATCGAAAGTAGACTACGAGAGCCGGAAATAGTAGGTTTTCACCGAAAACTATTTCTAAGAGTTACATATGTATATAGATTTTCCATCTCGCAAATAACGAAACCTCAATATTGTGGTACATTGGGTGATTTTGTATGATCGAATGTATGCCACTTTAACCGCAAGTATGCTTCTCAGACCTACGTATGTACATATCTTTTCTTCGTCGGGCCAACAAGGCAAATTTTACTATGGCACTGGTAACATCTTAGAACAGAAGTACATGACAAGGAATAGTGTTAACCCTTTTTGAGCGAAGTAGATTTCCTAGATCTATGTATTTGTATTTTCGATCAGAGCAACAATGCAGACAGCTGTGACGTTGGTAATACAAATAATTCGAGACAGAGACGCTATAAACGTGCAAACAGTTATGCAAAAGTCAGGTTAAACACTGATAACCATAAGCTTGAACATTGAAACAATACTTATGCCATGTGTGAATACTTACGTGAAGATTTTTTAGAGCTACGTCACACTACATTAAAGTGCTTTTACTATGTATTGCAAGGACATCGACTTATAATTGCAGGAGACAGCTAGTTGTGGAATGAAATATAACGTAAATATCAAAATACAGGCAATTATAAACGGTTTGTGTTTTTTGCGCTTAAAAATCTGTCAAAATGTGTAATAGTGCAACTAATTAGGCAATAATTGTAAGTTTCATCTGCTACCCGTATGTTAGTTCAAAGCTATTCACAGCTAGCTGTTCAGTGTTTATAAGCCAGATTATATGGTGTCATTCTTGTTTTATAAATATTCACAGTAAATCTACAAATTAGTAGTAGGACGTCAGCAGATAATAAGTATAACACTGAACATGACATATGTTTTAGAGAATAACAGTGAGATTAGCTAGACAATAGAGTTGACAGTGTTGATGGAACTGACAGGTGAATAGTGACACAGGAGCACTCTTGTATGATAAACAAACAAATAGAATTGATGGACTGGCCTTGTTGTGTCAGAACGGAGAGTAGCGTCAACACAGGATAGACCTTTTGTATAGTAAAAAAATTCAACCTCAATTTCCAAACTTTTTGCGTACGAAATTAAACCTGCTGTCGCATCATGCCACCCTGTCTCTGTTTTCTGATGAAAAAGTGATAAGCGATAGCACCTCATTATACATTTTAAACTATTAAATGTTGTCAAAACATCACAATCTACTTTCGTATTTAAGATGATAATCACTACACACACTTGGTATGAATAAGTAGGATAACTACTCACTCATTAGGTGTACAGTACATAAAGAGTGATAGAGATCACCAGTACGGCAAGCATTTAAGATCTTATTAAAAAAACTATTACATTTCTCTATTATTTTTATCAAAATATTTTAGTACAAGAATTGTTTTAATGCTTTAACTCTTGAATTTGAATAGAGTATTTACTTATTTCAAATCATTCAAAATTAAAATGATACTCATTTAAAAATAACAGCCATAATATCAAATAATTATAATCACATATAGTTTACTTATATTATAAACTTACATTAAGTAAATATTGCAAAAGAAACAAGAAACCAAGTGACATTTTACTACTGTTATTAGCATAACGAGCAAACTTTTAATTATCTAATCGTATTTTCATACAAAAACTGGCAAGGATTGTTACCTTTGCAAATTCATCATTTATTGTTAGTCTTTTGCAAGGAACACTTGACTAATTCGAAACTTCCGCTGGTCACTCTGTCTGTAAACACACAGTGGAGCACACAGATGGTTGTCGGAACCAGCCGACCCTTGATTATCTCCGTGTACACTTAGAGAGAGGCGGTAGAACAAACGTGTCCTAATGCATAGAGGCAATACACTTTTACTGGCCAACTACTGATTACTATACTAGCGTTTCTCACTACCGATACCTGGTGTATACTCTTCCACAAATGCAGGATATAAAATAATATCTGCTCATATGCGATTTTGTGCAGATATAAATTATGAAAATTTCATACAAAATATTAAATCCTTTTTTTTAGTTTTTTGATGATGATGAACGGGTTGAATGGGCAATATGAAGTCAAAGTCAAAATTCAACCTTTTAATTTTAAACCTTAAAACATCTCTTATATGTAATCTTAACTTATTTTCTTCTTACTGACAACCTAGTGCAGAGTTGCAGGTTTATTCTATGTATTAATATTATTTGAATGACACACACAATAATATACTTGCGTTATTTGTTTTACAGTCATGTAGAGAATATTTGATGACATTTATTCCATGACGTTGGTCTCAAATTGTAAAAATTTTACATTGAAGAAAATTATTTCTTACTGTGCAGTTAGAAAATTCAACGGTTAGTTGAAAATGTAACATTAAATTTTAGATATGAACCCTTTTTAGAATTTTAATTAAATTTGTGCTCCACGTAATGGTTTGACTGACTTTTATGCTTTAATAAAATGTAAGAATCCATTATGCAAAAACCTCAAGAATTGAAACAGTTCTAAGAGTATAGTGGTTGATATAACGTTTGACTGGCCTCGGATTCAGCCAATTAGATATCGTATTACAATATTTTTTTTTTTAATTGTTGTTCAATACTATCGTATTATTAAAAAAACAATTCGTATGAAAAGCAATTGCTGAAATCCTAAACGTCTTTTTCTTGTTGCTCTGCAAATATATTATCATTGCATTTAACTCTATAAAAATGGTAACTATAAATGCGGTTTAAAAATGTATAACCTGGAAGCGTCAACGCTGGAACATTTTATTTTTTAAAACTCGCAAACGAACTTTTACTTCGCTAGTGTAAATCTATTCTATATATCAAGTTTATTTTGTGTTATTTAAAAGTTTCATTCTTTATCCGTACTTCTAGTTGAGTCTCACAATCTGCCATGCAAACAGTAGTATCCTGTCTGTGACCGTTACAGTTTTTATCAGCACCATCGACCTTGTACTGTATCGACACTCCCCCTTATTCTGTTTGATAAGATATACACACAGGCTAGTGGCCCATGAGGACGGACAAAATAAGGCTTAAAAGGGGATCGGCCTCTCCTTTTTTTTTAAAAAAAAAAGAAAAAAAACAGAAAACAAAAAAGTATAAAATACTTTAATCTACTTATTCAAGTTTAATCTATTAATATCATTAAAAGTGGTTGATTAGTTACAAAAAACCTTCAATGTTAAAATGCACCTGTCCTCAAGCCAGTGATATGCCATAATGTCATCTGTTAAAACTAACACTTGGATATTTGTGTTAAATAATAATATTAAAAATAGTATAAATGTATAACCTTAAGCAGTTTTAACTAATTTCATTAAACACTAACTGTACACATGTTTTATTCCTTATTATGTCAACACAGAAAACAATAATTTTATTTTTCTTTAGATTAAATATTTTATACAATTTTAACAAAAAATTTAGCAGTAAGTTACATAACACGACGTATAAAATTGTTTGCAGAAGTTACTTGATAAATTCCAAATCTAGAGGTCATCTCATCCTTGAGATGTCCTGCAGACAAGAATATATATGCATACATACATAATAGTATACAGAAAGGATGGTATTACCTCCGGAAGACATAAGAGGAAGTGTCTCACTCTCTTGCACCCTTCTTAGTGATTAACTTCAATGATGCTTAGGCAAGTTCCATTTTTGGACACGCACCATAAGAGAACTCGTTCTTGACTATGTAAAAATGAATTTTCATACCAAATTTAATTTTACAGATGAAATCTATTTTGAGATATCTTAACAGTTATATTTACAATTGTTTCATTAAATTATTTTTCATAACAGTGTTCAAATAATAAACTTTTTGGTGAGCTAGGAAGGGTATGACTCAAGAGTACATTGAAATGAAGTATTACCACCAATTATAACATTGAATTTCTACTCTATATTTTTTTATTTTGCCCCAATAAATTAAAAATATCACATGTTTAAATCTTATATGATTTTACTTAGTTTGTTTTCAAATGTATTTAAAATACTATTTTCATGTAGCAATAACGGGCACCACTAAAAACAATTCGCTAACGCTCAGAGAGTAAACTCTAAATTCATATCCATAGAAGTGAAGATTGTTACGAAATGAATGCATAGTAACTGTTCTCCAAATGATGCTCCGATTCTGATGGATGATACAAATTTCAGATGTATTGCAGGACGGAAAATCCGCCTTGAGGTGACACTTGGAAGAACTAAACTTAGTTTAAGTTAAGCAATTTCAAAGTTTTGATCTCTTACTTTGTACCTGGAGCACCAGTAAGAAGCGCTGAACGGTTATAAATTATGTAAACTGACCAAGAGTATGTTCAGTGCTGAGTTCTATTCTACTCATGTGCAAAATACTAGTTGCATATAATTTTAAAGTTAAATAATTAATTTTTCCAAAAAGATTCTGTGAATTCAAATTGAAAGATCGGTACTTAATTAAACAAACAAATAATTCAATTGTTGTTTAAATCAAGATCACCGCTGTGAATAGGCCGTTGAATTCTTTCTTTTGCTGTATATATAACTGCTGAAAATATAGTCTTGTGAGAGAGACCGTGTTATCACACACAATATCTATATGTTTACCACGTATTCTCTTCATTTAAAATGTTTATTTGATAATAAGTTTTGTAATATATTTTGTGAAAGAAGGGAGGTTAGTAATTAAATATAGTTTTTTAAAACATGCGTCATTTATTTTAAATGTAAATTACGTCATATAAGTACGATTTGCGGGATTTCCTCCTGGAGGTTTAACGTATGTGAGACTTCCTATTAATGTTCACAAAGAACGTTTATCCTTCGTAAGGGATAAAAACTACCTTTGTTTTGAAGGAAAAAATACATCACAGGAATCGCACATCTTACGAGTGTGGTGTATAAAAAGAAGATATTGATAATTCTTAAGAGTTGGTACTAGATGTTTTATGTGTGAAGCAAAGATGGGGTAAGTGTGAGGGACGTTAGGCTGACATTATACCAACGACAAGCACTCACGTTGGTATCTCCAGACAAACACAGCAACTTGGCTCTATACCAACTCACTCCGCGTTGTGTCTCCTTACTCAGTTATATTGGTAGGTATAAGATGGCACATTCTTTATTCTCAAGATATTTTTATCATTAAACTGTGAGTAATTTTTTAATTGTTACCTTTAATATTTCCCTTACTCCTATTGCCTTTCTTTAGTAATTCATTCTCCAGAAACATTGCTTAGAGTGGCGCATCAGTTTTGGAGCCAATTTACATAACACAAAAATTTACAGATATAAATTTATGTAAAGCAGGATTAAAAAAGAATAACCGTTATCCTACTGACACTCTTTTTCACGAATATTCACTCCTTTCCTTGCGACAATTGTACATAAAGCATTTTTTAGTTAAAATTTATAAATATTACAACATAATCAGTCACTTCAAATTATTCAAATCAACTTCAATGTAAATTTTTAAGAAAAACGTTAAATTCTTCCATCTACAGATTGGCCTTGAGGGAGCCGAGGCCCTAATCTTATCTGAATACTTGCGGAATTGACTTTGGTCCTTTCTCTCACCCCTTCCCCCCTCCGAAACCACATCTTCATTTCAAGTATTTCAAGTAAATTAAATACGTTTTTGTGTCGGGTTGTTTAATTTAAATTGTTATTGTTGCTCTTTCGTTTGCATCTGAACCATACCCGGCAGACCAAACTAAAATTAATTTCTGTAAAGGATAGTGTCCCTAGCCTACGCACAGTCTGATTGCCCATGTAGGCTAATATATATATATATATATATATATATATATATATATATATATATATATATATATATATATATATATATTTAAAGTACAATGTTTTCAATTTCTTTGTTAACTAATCATTATTAGCAAACATATTTCTAATCTCTGTACCAATATGAACAGTGTGGAAATAAACTTATATTTCCACACTTAACTTGTTATTTATTACTATGTAACTTTATAAGGAAAATTGTTCTATAGCTCGTTGTTGTCTGTTTGATGTTATGTGTAGAAATTTGTATGATTGTGTGTTTATTTATGATTGTTTTATTTAAGGTAATATTTGCATTTTGATTGTGTTGTTGAGTTTTGGCATGTTTGTAAAATTTTAAATTTCTAGTAGTAAATCTAAATACGGTAAAAATAGCTAGCTGCCACGAAGTTTAAATATATATGGTATTTGTATTTTCATATTGCCCTAACCCTCGAGCGCCCTTTTGG
The DNA here is from genome assembly GCF_021130785.1 of Homalodisca vitripennis. NCBI lineage: Eukaryota > Metazoa > Arthropoda > Insecta > Hemiptera > Cicadellidae > Homalodisca > Homalodisca vitripennis. The sequence continues at coordinate 47,758,981 of NC_060209.1, read as the reverse complement.
GTGCTTGGGTGTAGGAAACATTGTAAGATTTGTAAATTTTTTGAATAAAAGATTTTTGACTTCGATTTGATTTTATTTTATTTCATTTTATACCAAACCGCGTTAGTATTTCCTTTCGTTGTTTATGTAACATTACATATACAAGAAATTAACATACAGTGCAACAAGTAAGTTAGATGTTTCTCAAATAGTAATATCTGATGACAATGGTTTTGTTACTATTAACTTTTCAGATATTTTGTACTATTAAAAATAAAATGAACATAACATTTATAAAATTCACTTTCAATTTTTATGAAATTTGAAATTTATGAAATTTGATCCGATAACCAGTTCTAGTCTAGAAGGGATTGGCTTTTATTATTGGGATTGGAACCACACAATTGAGTCAGGACTGCCCAATCTTTACAGGCAGAGATCTTTATACGGTCCATGGGCTCAGTTTTGTATTAAATGACACTGTGGGATACCATACATAGACTAAGCTTAACTTGTTTTAAATATACATGCATGTACAATATTTGTATTAACCTTTAGTAGGTTAAACAGTTTTTTACCTATTATAATATGTTTAGCCTACGAGTACTACAGTACTCATGTAGGCTTCATATAATACAATGAGTAGTATAGAATAAAAAACAAATTTCAAAAAAATATATTTCATAAACATGAAATAGATTTTGTGAATAAAAACCATTTTAACCATTAATAGAGGGAAATATAGCATTTCTACTATCTAAACAGAAATTAAAACTAATAGGTTAAGCTCTGCCAAATCCCATTTATTGCTAAGGCTCAACTAATAAATTTGTAAAAAAAACCCGAGAACAATTACATGGCATTTTATCATTGCTATATAAAAACGTGTAGCTTATTCAAGCAATAAAAAAATAAGAGTGGACATTTAATCTTAAAAGTCGTTAATAAGATTTTATGTAAGCGCACTCATGCTGTAGTACCCTCCACAGAAAATGTATTATTAAAACATGTCTTCAGTATGAAACCTAACTTGAAAGACAAAAATGCCGAAGTACCATTTAACAAGACCTATCTAAAGGAAATTATCGGTACACTTTTAATTTTTCATGAAACTTAATTTCTACATACACATGATTGAGTTCTATGTTAGCTCATTTCTAAGGATGGAATTTGTCTGAGAGTCTTTGAAGGTTATTACTCCATAGTGTGAAACAATATCTGTTTTGTCTGCCTTTCATGTATGTTATATCTCTGTAAAGAGGAATTCCTTGGGTATCAAACCTATTGACTTAAACTTGTTCTCTTAGGTTAGTGTGACAGATTGGAATATTTTTCATGATAGCAGCGAGAAATTTATAAAGGTAGCTTCAAATATACCTTGGGATGCTGTAGTCATGCACCAAGACGTGGATGATATTAACAATTATTAACAGCTAACATACTCCATGTCTTTGATGAATGTGCGCCTATGGTAAGGAAAAGGCTTACAAAAAAGAAATCTCCTTGGAGGGACTTACATGTTGAACACTTGACACGAAGAAAGAACAAACTCAGAAATGATTATCTCTCTTTCAAAACTCCTACCTCTAGAAACGCTTACTGCAAGGCTCGTAATGAACTAAATGTGGCGATAAGAGCAGCGAAGAGAAAGTATTTTAGAGATAATTTAGATATGAAAAATCCTAAAAAAATTCTGGGGATACATTGAAAGCTGGTGGTGTCATCGGTCCACAAGAAGTAAAAGAATCATTTCTTTTTGGGCCTGAAGATTTGAATAACTACTTTTCATCTATGGGTGGTAGCATGAAGGTAAGCACAGATAAACTCGAATTTTTCAAGAGTAATACATGCAGAGGAATAAGTTCTCCCTTTAGTTTCTCACCTGTGTCAGATGGTAAAGTCAAGGAGTTGATGAATGGCGTGACAAGTGCCGCATTTGGCGTTGATGGAAATCTCTATAAATATGGTTCGTGGTCTTGGTCCTTATTGCATTGGTTCTATTACTCACCTGATTAATGTGTCGTTGAGAACTGGCACTTTTCCAACAGGCTGGAAGCAGGGCATTGTTATTCCTCTTCCAAAAACCCAGAATCCTTCTTCAACCTCAAATTTCCGGCCAATATCAATCCTACCTGTCATCTCCAAAATTTTGGAAAAAGTCGTTTCAGAAACAGTTAGTTTCGTTTTTGGAGCATGAGGGATTGCTGCCGGAGTCTCAGTCAGGTTTTCGGCAAGGGTTTAGCACTTGTTCAGCCCTACTCAATGTGGCTGATGATATACTTTCAGCTAAAGATAAGGGTTTGGAGAGCTTGATGACTGCGCTGGATTTCCTCGCAGGCCTTTGACTCGGTAAACTTTGAGTTGCTCCTGGCAAAGCTACAGTTTTATAGATTTAGTGAAGCTTCAGTTGGATGGTTCTCATCGTATTTGTCTGGACGAACTCAGCGAACTAGGGTCAACGGGCAGCTGTCATCTGCTCTTCCTAGATCTGTTGGAGTTCCCCAGGGCAGCTGCCTGGGACCGATTCTCTTCCTTTTATACACCGCAGACTTGAGGGATCAGTTGAGACACTGCTTATTGAATTCTTATGCTGACGATTCGCAGCTGTTGTTGTCTTTCCGCCCATCTGAGATAGCCGAAGCGGTTTCAAAAAGTCAATAATGACTTAGACAGAGTTAAGATATGGTCTGATGATCATGGCCCTTCTACTGAACTCTGATAAATGTTCTTTTTTGCATCTAAATAGCTCGTCTTTGAATGGTCAGTTGAGAGGTAGTGGTGTAAATAATAGAATATTCGTTAACGGTAGGGTTTTTGACTGCATGCAGTACTCTAAGGATTCTTGGTGTCACTTTTGACTCCCAACTTGATTTTTCTTACCATGTAGAATCCATATGCAAAGGTGTTATATTCAAACTGAAGTGTCTGTCTAAGCTGTGTAAAATTTTGCCGGTTGCTTCAAAATTAGAAATCGTCAGATCAGTTATTTTCCCTTCAATAAATTATGCTCTTCCAACTTTTGCTAGTTGCTTAAGCAGAGAGAATGTGATGGTTCTTACCCGTCTGCAGAATAGGGCTCTAAGATTTGTTTACGGACTAAAAAAATTTGATCATATCAGTGAACACAGATTACGTGCTAAGGTACTATCAGTAACAGATTACTATAATCTGCAGACGGTAAAGCTGGTGCACAAAACTATTCAGACGGGAAAAACCTGAATATCTAAGAAAAAAACTGGTTTTTAGACATGAAGTCAATAAGCGCGCAGTACTCGACAGGATGGCCTACTGCACCTGCCAAGGACAAGATTGGAGACGGGGAAAAAAGCGTTTTAGATATTTTGGACCTGCTAAGTACAATGTTTTGCCCTCTGAGTTGAAAAATCTCAGCCTTGTTAGGTTTAAAAAAAGTGTTTTAAAATGTTTGTCTAGGTAAATTTTAATCATTTTGATTTGTAAATGTATTAAATTTTCTAATTTTAATATCCTGAATTTGTATATTTAAACAGGAGTTGTCATGAAAAGCAAAGTTGCAACTTTGATGAACGCTTGCCAAATAAAGACATTATTTATTTATTTATTTATTTTATTTATTTAATATATTATAGTATTATAAATTAAAGCCCATTGAATAATTTCGCTTAAAAAATTCTGAAAAAATCCTGTATATGAACAGTATAATTTTATCTAATCCTGATTTAAGTTACACTAATATAAATTTTAATTCCATTGGGCACCACATACACTATCACATCTATTCAAATAGAACATGCTATAATTGTACCAATATAGTTACAAATTAAATTAAATTATAGTTCTAATTATAATCATCTAACTATAAATTATATCCTTATTATAACTTAAATTACAATATTTTATCATAAATGCTTACATTATATCTGTAAACCTCAGGTTGTATAGATTGTACGTGTCAGATCTATCCATATTATTTAATCGGTCGGATTTAACTGTTTTATTTACTTGATACGTAAACCTAGATTGTATTTATTGGTTAGCTTTTATGATAAAAATTATATGGCCATTTAAACCCGTTTAAACAATACAAAAATAACGAATTGTAAGTAATATTTTCTCACACCAAGATAGCTTATACCTTAGTATTATGATATTACTTTTTGGTACACAAAAATGTAATACTACATTTCTAATGATATTAAAAGGAAACAAAATAATTATTCCCAACTAATAAAATAAATTAACCTGCCTTATTACACCCCCAAGTTCTAATAACCAATAATATTAGGCGATTGATTTGCTTCCCTAAAAATTTACTAAAAGACTAGATAAAAATATTTAATTCTTTGAATAAGAAACACGGGATCCAAAGAAAGGATTTATTACAATCGGTTGACTGATAGTTTTCCGTCTCAAGGATCACTCAACAATGCTTGACCTCGAAGCTGTAAGAGCTTTAAGCAACTGTGAAATCTGTTCTTCCTACTTTGAAGACTGAATTATGTTTTTACGAAAAAAAGCTATGTATATTATTTGTATAAACCAAGAAACTAAACTGTTTATAAGAGAAAAACATGTAGTTTTTATCCTAAATGTGTATATTATATAGCTTTGTACGTTTACAAATTATTTCGAGTTTATACTAACCAAATTTACCGCTGTATATTTTTGGAGGTATTATATTGTACATTGAATATTATATATCATTATGCTAAACTTTATTTATATATTACTAGAAGATACGTCTGATGAATTCAGAGCAATGTATTGTTCAGTGATATGAAAGTCATAGGCATATAGTTTCAAAGGGGCAAAGCACTTATTAACTCGTATTTTCAAGAACTTTACAGCATAAAAGACACAATTAACAGAACATCCTGTGATTAATGTTATAAAACGTGAGATGCGTTAACTTAAATAATTAACATTAAGAATCTCTTTATATTATAAAATAAACAAGTATGGATAGTTTAAAAGTAACTAACAAGTGGAAAGTGTTAACAAATTGAAGATATTCAAATTCAAATTTGTGTACAACTTAACTAGATAGCACAGAAGATTTTAGAACCTCTTTAACTATCTTAGGTTAGAGAGATGTGTCATAAGGTCGGAATATGGTTTCTTAGTGAGAGCACTTACGATGAAATATGAAGGAGTGTAATGATACTTTTGGAAAGAGGAATATTTAATATCAAAACAGTCGTAGACAGTAGTTTTTACTTAACAGAAGGCAAAGAATTTAAATAATCAAAAGTGAAATATTTAGAAATCGTAAATTAATCTCTAAATAAAACATCTCCCTGTTTCGTAGGCCATCTGGCTGGTAAATTTTCTACATAGTATCATCTGATTTCATTCATTATAAAAAATATAATAAACGAAAGGCAGTACAGTTATACTCCTGCTCTCTAAAAACTCGTCAAAATAACACGAACCGTAATTCCGCATGTGGTCTTAGAACAAACTGTACGCCGGAAGTCGACACACAACGTTTCCTCAATGTAACGTGTAAGTGATTTTTCACACGACCACTCAAAGGAACGGGCATTTCCCGTCGGTTTATAGACCTGTCAGGTTTTCGTGCTTACCTTAATAAACGGACATTTGTTCGTTCCTCTCCTTTACCAAAATCACCTTATGTGTTCAACAAAATTATTAAACGCAGCTATGGTGGAAAGGGTTGATTGAGAAATTTGAGTTTAGTTTCAATTCTTCCCCGTTTACGTGCAAGCATCTGAAATCTGATGCTGTCACAGACTTAACTCCAGAAATAATGTTTATTTAAAGGATCCAAAACTGGACGACAACGCAGAACGAAGAAGCCCAAAACGACGTCTTTGCTTCGTTGCGATATCAGAGAAACCGAGACTATACAATTTAGTACAATAAAGCATCATATGATGATGCACATCAGATGAAGGTAATATTAGCTAAAATCATTAGAATTGATTCAACCCTTCTCACCGTAGCTGTGTATTATTTCTTCTATATTAGAAACTCTGAATCCGATAAAGCTTCATGTCATTCTATGGGACTAGACTGATCGTTACAAAATTAAATAAATTAGAAAACAAACTTAATATTAGATATTCAAATAGAACTGCACTTAACTAGAATTTTTGCTAAAACTAAAATCCAGTGTATGCAATAAACTTAAAGCATTAAATTGATAATACACTTTTTGCCCAGTGAAGAGGAATAGCAAATAGAAATCATTCGTTCGTGACCCTCCTCTGCAGGCGCTCTTAGGTCCAGACTATAAGTTCATTAGGAAATCTATTTCAAATTTCATAATAATTGGACATAACTCTTTCGTTCCTTACATTAGGTAAGAGCCAGTCTAACGTCTCCCGTTTTTCGTGCACGGATACCCGTGCCTACCGTGTGACAGGTTTAAGGAAGATGTCACGACAAGTTAGCTCCAACCAAGATAAAAAGTTGAAAATCGTTTTAAAATTCCTGGGCTTACTATAGTCGCGTTTGCACTATTTTGGGCTAATTTTTTTTCTCAACGCCCCCTTTATGGGATCAATTTTATAGCACAATCGAGATAAAATTAAAAATTTATGAGATGAAGCTACATAAATACAAAAAGTAGGATTAATAATTTAAAATTCTACATTAAAATATGCTATTAAGACAATGTTTTTAATTCAAATATAAGATATTAACTAACGGTTCAAGAGTATTGGTATAGGTATAGAAATCATATTGAAATCTTCAAATATATCGAAATTCCCCTTTGAAACTTCAGTATTGTTATAATGCAACAGAAGTAAAGTTCATTCACATTTATATAAACAGATAGATAGTTACTTAAACCTAAACAAAAACTCACTTTATATAATTAAAAAAACCGATCTAGCTACTAATTAATCTGATCTTATAATTATATAATGCATATTATTATAAACTATTAGTAGATAGTATTGACATACCATCTTTTAAGCAATCAGTTTTTAAGTTATGTTTGTTGATATGAATAGTAAATTTACAGGTTAGTAATAATTTGTTCGTTTACAAGTTTTAACGTTTTATAAGTCACACATGTCAGTTTTACTCCCGACTAAATATCTAAATAAATATTTAAAAAAAAATACACCACTCAATACTATTAACGCGAAAGGAAGTATGCAAAGGGGTTTATTAATCTGATATTGTGGCTGTGCTATCTACTACAGTATTAGGTTACAGAATTAATGACTAGTTCAATTAAATTGAAGTTTTAAATTGGTTTGCACCATTATAGGCCATAAGAGAATAGTTATCAAATGGTGTAGGTAGTGGTTTTGTATTGTTGGATTACATATTTGAAATAGCTTTAGCACCATTTGTTTGTTATCCACCTACATTAATTATTACGTTATGGCAGTATCTGAAAACTTTAATAATATCAGTAAAGTACAAACTAAAGATAATACTAAAATTTTTTACGTATATGCTTTTTTAATTTATGAATATTTTAATCAGTATTAAATGTTACTACATCCGTTCCTGGATCTAGTTATGCATCTTTAGTCAAATAACATATTTGCATGCCTATAAAAATTGCATAATTAGAATAAATTAAAAATAAAGTGTTATCTCAACAATAACATATTTTCGTAAAGTAAAACTTGCATTAAAATTAATGGCCTCAGTTATGCAATGCAATAAATGTGTGAGGTCGTTATAAATTGACCCACTTGCTTACCTGAGTTCGCTATCACTACTGTTATGGTTGGTGTTTATTTTCTTAAACTTACGTCCTAGAAACATTTCATTCAAGTAACAAAATTGTAGTTATAATCACCTGAAACGCACTGACTGCCAGTAGATGCTCATAGGATTAGATATATTTGTCTTCTTCAGATTTTTAATTGCCATGTAACACTTTCCTTTATACCCTTATATAGGGAAGATGTATTATTAAGTATCAGAACCCCAGCTTCAGATATATTTAGCCTAGGATTGCTTCCATTCCCTTTAAACACTAAATAGGTTTGTATCTTAATTTATAATATATTTAATCTTGTAATTATCTACAGGTTTGGATACAATATTTCTCACTGTTTTATATATATATATATATATATATATATATATATAGGTAAACACACACACACATACACATGAAATGTTATGAAATGTTTAGGTGGCTACACCACGTATCGTGAAACAAGCATGTCAAATTAGAAGATCTCTTGCAGACAGACAGAACGATAAACATTACACAGAAAATTATAGAAAGAAATTGTTACATTTATCAGAGAGAAAAAAAAGATATTATAACAACCTACTGAGGAATACGTTTTATTGACAATTTCCATGGTCAATATACATGGATATCCACCACCATTGAACACAGTCTTGTATATATTGAAATGAAGTTATAGACAAAATTGAAATAGTAAATATAAATCTGTACCAGGATATCTTTCAGTTTGATTTATTCACATTTATGTTCTTGAAGTAGAAGTTCATAGTAATGTTTAGTTAATAAATCTTTCATTTAACAAGAGAGAGTACTAAATCACAAGTGTTCACCAATATCAACCCTTTCCCGCTGTATTAAAAAAAATAACTTTCTACTTTATAAATTAATTCTTTTTATTTTATGAATAACTTGATCTCTACACAGAACTAAACGTGACATTTGTTTTTGGGTAACTAGGTAATAAAGTATGTTATTATCTCAAATGTTGTAGTCTTAGATTGTTTTACTATACAAGTTTTCTGTTTACACATTTATTTATTCTCCTGTCATCGTGGTGACCCAATATCTAAATGAATTAATAGTTAAAAAATTTATGTAATACAAAACTAATGTTTATATAATAAAAACTAAATAATATATTATATATTTAATACTTTGTGCTTGGTTAGCACGCTTATTATATCACGGATCTTTCATAATTATTAGAATATTAATTACTTTCATAATTTTATTATGTACTTTCAAAAATATAGTTATTAATACGAAATGTTTTATACATTACTTAGTATTTCTAAACACATTAAGGCAAGTTATTAGCTGGTACGTACATAAGAATTTATTCGCTGAAAGATTAAAATTAGCAGGATGGGAAGCTAATAATTACTCTCTTAAGAATATTCCGCTGCATTAATATTTCAAAGTATCAGTAATATTCAGTTGTTATATTCTACAGTGTTTCTGCTTTATTAAATATTATTAAACGCATTTGGAAGTGTTTCATATTCACATAACTTTTTCTGACGAAGGGAAAGCATACCAATTCGCTTTAAATCCCGTTATTTAAACTTGTGTTGATTTAATATACACAGTTTGAATTAATTAATTATTATAATGAATTGTTATTTTATACTAGGATAAAATGTCGTTATAGGTACTATGGACGTTTTATATTTACGAGTATTTTCTGAAAACTGTAGTAAGTTTAATGTTCCAATTTCCTTATTAATAGTTATATATTATTTCGCTTAAATTTATATGTTGAATAACTTTAGTAATTCGTTTTCATTGCATTACTAATTGAAATAAAATATACCAAAGTGAAACACATCAGGTATATATATATATATATATATATATATATATATATATATATATATATATATATGTGTGTGTGTGTGTGTGTGTGTGTGTGTTTAAGGCTAATTACTGTTATTTTTCTGATAACGCTTATTTTCATCTCGCTCTGAAAAGGAACACCTAAAAGGCGATATGCTACCTACACATGTTCGGCAACTGTCAGTCTATTTACTATCACAGCCTTGGTCGATATTAAGTACTACTACGCAAATAAATATAGTCGAAGTCACACATAGCCGGACCAGCAAGAAGTTTGGTATTGAGAGAGTGTTCTTAAATACCTATATCGAACAATGATTATCATGTTATAAGCAAACTTTACGATAATTTATTATACGGTATTTTCGAATGTTGAAATGTTGTGGCCATTCAAGAATAGTAATGTCCACAAATAAAACGTTCGTCCTGATGTAGCTAACTACGAAAGTCTGTACAGTTAAGGCGCCTGCTGTGGAAGAAACGCAGGAAATAAATTAGCTGTTTATATTCTCACCTGGAACACCTTAACAACTTTTTAATGGCGCTACTCTACACTTGATTGCTCCTCTAATGTTTTATGAAAGTTTATAGATGAGTAAGAATGCAATACATTTTCATTGAACAAGATATATTTAAAAAATTTACATAAAGTGAATGCATTTTATGTATGCATATGGTTTATGACATTATATAATTTTAGCTTGAATTTTCAAAAACCACCAATGCAAAAAAATGTAATGTCTTTAAAGCAATGTATAAAATAGCGTACCGTTGTAATAAATTTCCTTTAGTTAAAACTGAAACATTATTATAATAAATTATTTTTTTAATTATTCAACAATGTAACACTATAGGAGCACAATACGTTATGGTCTGGACAGAGTTACGAATGCTCAACATTAAATCATTTACTTGTTTAATAAATTCACAGGATATTTACCCACAACTCTCGTTTACACCCTGTATAATACAATATATTCCAGGTTTATTGAAAGGCTAAGATACAAAAATGCAGTAAAGCATATGTTTAATATTCTCTCACTAAAAAAACGTCGCACTATTGGTGACGCTAATTACTGTTTCCGCATCGCAGGAAATAATAACATTATGTTTGCGTCATTAGTGCAGTAATTAGCACAGGTCAGTCATTCACTAATACTACTGGACTGCAAGTATTTGTATCCCATGCGGTTTTTGCAACTTTTTAAAGGTTTAAATGTCTGGGTATTTGTGAACTTATCGGGCAGATTGGCGAAAGACGAATTGCATGTTAATAACCTATTGATATTGTCCTCCAGTTCAAAACACTACAAGGGTTCAAGTTGTGTAAATAACAAATAAAGAAGTTATAGAAAATTAAAAGTGGAATTAATTTTCATTCGCCGATTTATATTTCATTTTCCTTCGGGAGTCACGTAATTTTGTTATAATCGTGAATGAACCTCTTATTGGTCGCTGCTAACGTCAACTGTTATGCCATGTTTTTGTACTTAAAATAAACATAATGCTGAAATAAGGAGATGTTGATCCTAATAAAATACATTTTGGTTAATTAAGATCTTATAAGAAAAAAGTTCATGTCAGCTTTACACACAAGTGCCTCCGGCCATCAGCGCAGGGCAGCACCAAAGGCGACTTACGACAAACATCTCTTGAGTTAGTACCTATCACTAATATCAAACTGTAGATGGTTTGATCACGATTACCTCTGGTCATTACTTCTAGCTAGGAAACGCAACTTGTAAAAATAAACTAATATTGTAAACTTACGTAACCATAACTTCCTATCATATTGAAATTAAAGTAGTTCCACTTTTAATGTTATAAAAACTGATTATTTGTAATTTTCATCTCCTAAAACCTGATATAGTTTTGTTAAGAAATTCGATTAATAATGCGAATCCTGTTACCAGTATGGATATAAATAAATTTGAAAACAGTGAGAACAAATTGAACCAAACTTTCTACAAACTAATGAGTATTATAAAAAAACCAGCATAACATTAATAAATAAACAAAACTAACGTAATTATAGGTTCCTAATTTTGAATGGACGTATCTACTTACATACTAAATGGTAACTTTCGGTCGCATAAAAATGGTTTTTCTTTAATTAAATATAACACATGATTACAAGGCGAACTTATTCTTTCACTCTGAAAATAAAAGGATATCCAATAAAAAAATAAATAAATTAATTCCTAATATTTTAACCGCTAATTTCATCCACAATCAAACAGCTAAATAACTTTAAAATTAGTTGAGAGTATTATATATACACACTATGGTTATGATTGAGACAGTAAATGGTACTGATCAGGATACTGACTAATTTATCCTGCTGAAAGAACTCTCACATAGGCTATCTTGAGCATATAATAATGAAGATAATAAATAACAAAAACCATCAGTACACAAATGTTAAAAAAAATATATTTACAAATTACTTATTATAAAACACATTTGTTTGTGATTTGCATCCCCCAAGCTGTATAATTCTGTTCAGGAAAACAAGCAGAATACATTATTATAATTATTTTTTTTTTATTGGCTATTCCATTTTAAAGTAATTCGATATTAGAATAATAATAAACTTAATTTATTTCTATACTTAACTATCGATATCTCGTACGAAGCACAATCAATGCGTATAGAAACTAATCAACTATTTATAACAGTTCAAGAAAACTAGTTCCAATTTCATTGTTTGAAAATTAATTATTTGAAGGTCTATAAAAGACTCTATTCACCAATAAAATTAAAATAGGATTTAAATAGTGCTTAGTGCAACATAGAATATAGAAATTTCCTTCTCCAATCATTTTAGTTTTATAAATACATTTTAAGATTAAAAGAACATTTTATGTAAATGTATTTATACTCGTACATAATATTTTAAATCATATTTATAGAATCTAAAAACATAAGAGTATCGAGTAATATAAAAAAACTACATATCAAATTTTTTTCCCCACTATGCAAAACACTTTTAATGGTGTATTGATTGTTTTAGTTGATGACCTCATTAAAATTAGCAGTGTTATTTTAAATGTAAAGACACTACATGATATATCTGATTATTCTGAGCGTAGTTTAAATAATAGGTTATTTTATGCTTTCCACATATTTTATGCTGTAGCAAGAAATTGTGCTATATTTCATCAAAATCAATGCAGCATGAAAATTTTAAAACAATAATCACAAATTTAACCGTAATATGCTTTAAAGACAGTAAGTACTTATTTAGAACTGTTAGAATTGAAATTGCATGGAATACACTTGTATGAATCTCTTTCTATCCAAGTTAAGCCCTCCTTCGAGTATATGATTTTAATATTAACATTGGATGAGTGGTGAGGTCTGTTATTCGAGAGGCTGCAATCTTTGTTCCACTTTGTTTATGATTTTATTTATTCTGTTGAAATAAGGTCAATATTACAACTTGGTGACAGTATTTGATTTCAGTGCACTAAGGAAATTTAATACCTTCCCTAACTCGCCGAAATAATTTATTATTGAAATATCTATTTAGTACTAAACCCTCCTAATAAACCGAATATACCGTGTGAAAATATATAGCAAACTGTAGGTAGATTTTAACTTTTTTATAAACTTTATTTCCACATAGACAAGGTTGAGTTCTATGGTAGTCCATTTCTAATTATCAAATACGGTTGAGAGTCATTGAATCTTATCACTCGGTAAGATGATATTTCTCTTTTGTCTGCCGAGGAATTTAGAAATGTCTTTCCCGTATGATGTGTCTCTGTAGGGAGGAGGAATTGAGAGTGAAATGAGCTAAAACACACGTAATATTGCGTTTACTTTGGTGAAGTCTGCTGATCGAAAATTGTTTTGGTGTATTCCTATTTTGTTTTAAATATTATTTATATATTAAATGTAGTATAAATTTTAAATATTAAATATTAAAAGTATATGAATGAGCATTCGTTCATACTCCCTGGCGTCTTTTGGGGTAGTCCAAAAAACCAAGCAAAATGCATGGGGTAAAAGCAAAATACAAGTTTAAGTTAAAATTTTTAATTTATTATATGATTTATCTGAACTAACCATAAAAAATTTAAAACAAAAACTAAGAAATATAGAACATTGAAAGGTTTGACCAAAACAATTGTCCGATTGGCATCGATATAAATTTCTAGATATCTCTGATCGGATAATCCTTACAAGATAAATTGAGTGGAACCCCGGCCGATTGTTTCCAGGATATTAAGCCCTACGTTGTCCGGATAAGTGTTTTGATACATAAAAATATGTTAGCTTAATTTTGGTAAATATAAAGAAAAGTTAGTTATTTTAAAAATGAATCATCATAAAACTCTTAAAAATGCTATAAAATATTTTCTTAGTCTATTGTAATACAGATAAATATTTTCATTCACATTTAATTTAATAAGGAATAGTGAAAAAATATACTATTAACAAAAAACTAATCTTATTGATTCGAATGCAATATATATATATATATATATATATATATATATATATATATATATATTTATATATATATACAAATATATCATAATATATACATAATAAAATATAATATATACATACAATGAATGGTATACAACTATTCAAAATATTTATCTGATTTATATTTGATAGATTTATATTAGATAGGTATCAGATAAATATTTGATATTTTTTACGTTATTAAGATAAGTCCCTGAAATGTGTATAACCAAATAATTATTACAAAACATATATGTTTCAACTAGTAGAGTGTAATAAATTTTATTGTGATTCAATTAGTATTAAAACATTTTTATACACCAATAACTTATTTTATTTTCTCATTAATTGCATGTAATTGTAATCCGGAATATAATATTCAACATCATAAATCTTTGCGGAATATCTTTAAAAGCTCAAAAGTTATTGATTGTACGTGTCAGAATTATCCATATTATTCAATTGTTTTTTTCTTGCTTAGTTGTTGGTTTACATAAATCTTGATAGTAATATGTTTGCTTTTACGATACAAATTTTATAGCATAACCCTTTGATAAATAATAAATTTTAAATATAAGTAAAGTTTTTTTCATAAAAGGATAGCTTGTATCATGGTATTATATTAATACTTTGTAGTATAAAAGTGAAAAAAAATTTAATACTAAATATTCAATAATGAAACGTTTTAACTGGATATCTAAAATATATGTAGATTCTAAATAAATATCTTTACCAATTCAACAAATTAACCTGTCTTATTACACCCCCGAGTTATAATGGTCAACAATAGTAAGGTGACTGTTTTCTTTCCCTAAAACAGTACCAAAAGACTAGATGTTAAAATTTCATTTTTAGATTAAGAAACTCGAGATCCAAAGAAAGTATTTATTACTACTGGTTGACTGGCAGTTTTCCGTCTCAAGGATCACTCATCAATGCTTGACCTCGATTCTGTAAGACCTTTAAGCAACTGTGAAATCGTATTTACCCTCTTTAAAGAGTGAAGTATCTTTTCACAACAGTACAATAATGTATATTATACGTATCAACCAACAAACTAAACTATTTATACGAGAAAGACAAGTACTTAATAAACTAAGGGTTTATATTATATAGATTTGTACGTTTACTAGTTTATTTCGAGTTTGTATTAACCTGTATTGTACCACCGTATATTTTATTGAGTATATTATTGTATAATGATTATTATATATAATTCTGCTATACTGTATTTATGTATTTATAGAAGTTACCTCTGGATTCAAACGCAATTAATTCTTCAGTCCCAGACAAGTCATAGTCGTATCATTAAGTTGCAATACACTCAGGTGACAAGTGTTAACAAATAGATGTTCAAATTAAAATTGTAATGCAACTTACTTTGATAACACAGAAGGTCTCTGAAGCTCTTGCACTATCTTAGGTTAGAGAGAGAGAGCAATCATAAAGTCGGAGTCTGTTACCTTTTATAGTGACAGCATTTATAATATGAAGGAGACCTATGATAATTTAGGAAGGAGGAATATTTAATATCAACCTAGTGATACACATTAAGTTTTAAGTTACTAGAGGCAAAGAGTTTATAATAATTTACTTAAAATAACCAGAACTATATAAAAAATGTAACACTATACATTTATTTACGAGGTCTCTTGGACCATACATGATCTTGTATCGTCTGTTTTCATTCAAGCAAAGTATAAACATATGAAAACCAAATGAAACACAGTGAGATCTTGCTTCTGTAATAGAGAACTTAAAATAGAAAAGCCGGAAATTCGCATCCGGCCTTACAATAAACAGTGCACCGGTACTCGACGCATAACGTTTGCTTAGTGTTGCTACCTGTAGGTGCTATTTCACATGGCAACATCCTACGTGTAGTATCTGAAATATGATGCTATCGTCGACTTGACCCAGGAGATTTGGTTTTTTGTTCGTATAGTGATCTAAAAATAGTAGGCTAAGAAGAACGAAAAAGCTTAAAACAAATTTTTAGCATCTTTTCAACATCAGAACATCTAGACTACAAAATGTAGTGCAATCTAGCATCAGATTTCAGATGATGCACGTAAAAGTGAATTGTCTAAACTCAAAATTAGAATTGATTCAATACTTGAGAAGGATAATATCAAATGGAAATATTTAGTCATCTATTCATGTAAGTAACCATCCCTTGCAGGTGTTCGTAAGTCCAGACTATAAGTTCATAGCTAAATTTAATTGACAATTAAAGGTTTAATTGACTTTAAGGACATACCGTTATTTGTTCCTTAAAACACATAAAGAGCCCGTCTAACGTGTCAAGTTTTCCCTGAAAAAATACCTGTGGCTGCTGGGTGACATAGATATAAGGAAGATGTCACGACAAATTGGCTTCAATCAAAATAAAAACTTTCAACATTTCATCAAAATCGTTTTAAAATGTTTTAAGTCTAATATGCTGTTGATTTTAGCCTCATTATCTTCTGTCAACGTTCTCATAACAGAACCAATTCGGTAGGAAAATTTGGATTAAATGATTTTGAGATGAGGCTATATAAATACAGAAAATTTGGATTATAAATTATTTTTAATGCTACTTTAAAACATGGTATAAGAATATAGTTTATAATTCAAATATAAAAGGATTTATTTTCATTGCAAAAGTGCCAGTATACGTATATACACCATTTAAAAAACTTCTAATATATCGAAATTCACCTTCCTTAAAATTTTGTATTATTATAATACAACATTCATTCAATTCATTCTATAAGTAAAGTTCATTCAAATTCTCGTGCGCGCGCGCGCCGCGCGCGCGCGTGTGTGTGTGTGTGTGTGTGTGTGGTGTGTGTGTGTGTGTGTGATCATAATTGGCCACTTTCGACCTCTTCACTATCACAACGATGATGGATAGTAAACAAATAAAAGGAAGTCTCATATAGTATCTGGAGTAAGCTCTCTCGAGCAGAGAACGTTAAAAATCGTTGAAAAAGTTCTGTACCTACAAGAAGTTAAGTATTTACAATATATATTTATTAAACAATTATTACCACCATGTAACCAAATTGTACGATATTTTGTTGTTGCACGCTATAAACATATGTTGATATATTGTTGTAAATTCAAGAATATTTGGTGTCCAGAAATAAAAACAATGTTATCTGATGTAACTAATATTCAAGTCTGTACATTCAAGCCGCCTGCTGTGGGAGAAGTGCAGGAAATAAATCAGCTGTTTATATTCTCACCTGGAACACCTTAATAGCTTTGTAATGGCGCTACTTTACACTTGATTGCTCCTCTTATGTTTTATGAAAGTTTATAGGCGATCTGAATCCAACTGATTATTATGAAATTTAAAACAAATTTATTTAAAACAAATGTACATAAGTGAACGCATTCTCTTTGTGCATACCGTACGGTACATCTCGATCCATAATATAACCTAAATTTTCGAAAATCAAACATTGTAGGAAACAGTTCATATATTTAAAATGTATAAAACAGAATATCTTTGCCATGAATTTACCCTAATTCTAACTGAAACTGTAACGTAGTATATTATTCATTGTATTATTCAAAACTGCAACACTAAAGGATTATATTAACTTATAATCTGGATAGAGTTAAAACATTAAAACACTTATATACTTAATAAACTCACATAAAATATACGTACACAAAATCCCACCGTTTTGCACAGGGTAGTACAGTATGTTCCAAGTTTATTGATTGGTTAAGATACAACAGGGCAGTAAAAGATTTATTTAATATTCTCTCACTAACGTTGAACTATTGGTGATGATAATTAGTGTTTCCGCATCGCAGGAAGTAATAATATTATGTTTGCGTCATTAGTGCAGCAATTAGTACAACGAAGATCATAAGTCACAAATACTACCAGACCATGATTTGAAGGCTTTATATAGTTTGTTTGCATTGCAGGTGATTGTTTTAACTTTTTAAAGCGCATCAACATTTAGATAATTGTAAACTTAACGGCCAGAGTGGCAAAATATAAGTTTAACGTTATTAACATATTGTTATTAACTTCCTGAACAAAACAATATTCATATAAAGGGGTTTTAATTGCAAATAACGAATTCATATATATTTAAAGTGGAGTTATTTTCTCGCAAAGATTTATATTTCATTGTTTCTCTACGGGCTTCTTGTCATGATCGTGACTCAACCTCCACATATTGATTGCTGCTGACGACAGCCGTTACTTAAAATAACTCTAAATTTAGGGGAATTTAATCTTAATAAAAGAAGGTTTTATTATATTAGACCTTCTAAGAAGAAAAGTTCATATTATTTTATCACTAAAACATTAAATTCTAGACGGTCTAAAAAAGAATGCTTATGGCCTTTACTGCTGGTTAAAAACGCAACTTGGAAAAAAACAAAATATTGTAAATTTACCTAACCGTAACTACCTACTAACTAGCAAGAAAAGGAGTTCCTCTTTTAATGTTCCAAAATAGATTAATTTTAATTTTCATCTCATAAAAGCTTATATTTTTTTCTTTACCAAGAAGTTTGCAATAAGTTATGTGAATCTCGTTAGTGATAAAAACATTTTCAAAATGTAAAGAAATTGAACCAAACTTTTTGTCAACCAATAAATGGGGCACAAAGGAACTTATGACTAACAAATAAACAAAACTAACGTAACTTCCTAATTTCGTATTCACGCACTATATAATTTTTCTAGAATTATATATAACACTTTACATGGCGTACTCATGCTCTTACTCTGAAAATAATTCGATGAGCACGTAAAAAGGAATAAATTAATTCCTAATATTATAAATGCTTACATCATCCACAATGAAACACGTAAATAACTTTCAAAGTTAATTGACGGCATTAGAAAAAACGTGCCTCTGTCGCTTAATGGACGCAACAGTTATCTATGAGGCAGGGAAGGCTATTGCATGGGAAGGTTGATGCTGAATTAAATTTTTCTGTCCACAGAACACTCAAATAAGCTATCTGGAGCAGATAACGTTGAAAATAATAGAAAAATACAGTAAATAAATAACAGCAAAAGAATACGTTAGTAAAGTTGTAATTTTTATTGGCTTCCGTGACCGTTATTATCAATTATACAAAAACTTTTAAGTAAATTAATATATTAAGTAACGAGAAATATAATTTATTTCTATTGCTAATGGTTGATATCTCGTACGAAGCTAATTCAAGCTACTCAAGTATGTAAAATAATTCTGCTAGTTGGTTGCAGATAAAAAAATTAAAAATCATGGTGATTATCTATGGTGACATTTACGTTAATTTCTTTACAGTAAAATGCCATATTATTGGGTTAGCAAACTATACGTCTCGAGAATTTGAAAAAAATGTAATATCTCTTTGTCTTCACAGTATTTTTTAACCTGTACGACGTTTCATTTCCATAAAGACGTTACTAAGATTTATGATTTTGCATGTCAATCCATTGAAATAAAAATGTTGTAAGTTAGTAAATATTTTTACATAGGTCTTTATGAGTTACCATGATGTCAACAAAAAAATTCTGAATGAGTAACATTTGTTGCAAAACACTGAGTAGAATCATATGACATATTAACTTGTGTCATATTAAAGATTTGGTTTGAAGTTTGTTGAATGAAATTTTCATTTTTTTATACAAAGAACATTGAATTCAAGGATGGAGCATGCCACACCGTACGATTTGGCTGAGCGATAGTGAATATTGTTACATTGTTTCTAAAAAAGTAGAATAAATATTTTAAAATGACAGCAAACATCGTGCCCGAGAATACAAAAAGCAGCTATACTTTTACAGTTGGCAGCGTTTGAACATATCCAAATGAGGAGGCAATTTATTAATATTTTTATACAAATAAATAAAGCCCTTTTGTTATTCCAGACACTGTTAAAATATTCATCATAATTTTCAATGGTAAGTCTAATAGGGTATTTAGGAAAATATTCAAAAATAGCTTGTAAATTACTTGATTAACTAATAATAAACTCATTTTAATAACTTTCAAAAACCTCCTTTGATTATGTGTGTTTAAAAAATATATTTGAGCAAACCATGTTTTTAACCATTTATTAAAAATTCATGATCTATTACAAAGCCCACATTGCACTTTAGGTTTTCTTTTTTTATAATAAAAAAATGTAGTGTTAAACGTTTTGTCATACATGATTTTTAAAGAACGAAAAACCCGTCGACTGTGCTTCTCATCGAAACCGGATATGCGTTTTGTAAATAAGTGTTATACAAAACATTTTATTTTCCTGGATATGGTTATATGTTCTCATTGTATTTTTGGTATTATAAAACTACTGCTCTGGAAAAAGGTAGTATCAACAATATTTTTATCAGTGAAGTCTTCTTATGAATAATTTCCATAAAACCAGTTAGTAATTCAGTTGAATAGTGTGAAAGATAATAGGTTTTAAAACAATATGAAATTAAATGGTTTACTCTTTGGCTAATCATAATTTAAGATAATTAATATAATTCTTGATCACCGACGTAAATATAGCATAGAGATGTTGCTTATTAAGCATATCTATATCTGAATTAGCCAAGCGTGAGCGATATATATCAATCGATAGGCCGTGAAATTTTCATTTAATTGTCTATACATTTTTGTTCCTTTGATATATAGTTCAATATTGTTCTAGGGATAGACCACATATTTCGTAGTACTACCAAATTTAACATTTAAAAAACGAGTCAGGAATGAGATGAGTGAATACTTTTTATTTTGGTTCATAAAAAATAGATTTAACCTAACCTATCTTACTGATGTCAGATATACAACGTACAGTTTAATATTACGTACTTAAATGAATAATAGTTTGTAGTCAAACATATTTTGTGTTGCTATATGTGTTTGTGGTTATATTGTCTATCATTATTGTAAGAGTTGGTTGGAATTATAGAGTCTGGTTTTGGTGGCAAACATAATTAGCAAATCCATGCTTTGAATTTAATACCATATTAAACTCGAAAACAATCATTTTCGTATTATGATAGCATTAGTGTAGAGCCTACTACTGTATTAATTTGCAAATATACCTTTAATTCATATTGCCCTATGAAACTGTATTGTAGAGGGTAGTAACGTTACTCATATCGGCTTTAAACTCAACTGAAACATTGGAATATGGTAATTAATTATGTGGTTACTGAATACAGCTGTAGTGATGTTCAGATCTGACCATCAATAGACAATTGGCATTCAGTTATATTAATATTATTATTTTCATAAATTATTACTACCATTACCACAGTAATGTCACGTGTTAAATTTTTGCATTACGCGGTTTAGTTACAAATTTATTTAATCTGCGGTTTTCAATTTTCCATCATTCTTGCCTAAAGCGTAAGGCCTATGTAAAAATGTTTTTCAACGCTCTTAAAAATTACAAAAACCTATCCTTCGCAGTGAGGAATATTTCAAAGTATAATAGAAAAAGTACATATTAAGTCAATCCAATTTCCAAAACACGGGGTAGCATCTAAACACCGATCAGAATTGAAATTAGAAGCTGAAGACCCTGTTAACTCCATCTCTCTCCATTAATATTATTTGGACTATATTTCAGATACTGTAATAAAGAATGATATAAAATGTTGTTACTATACTCAGCCGGGACTAAAACCCGGAACTCTTACTATCTGAGTGTCTACATTACTTTAACAGATTATAACCCAAATTTATTGATTCAACTACTTATTATTTGTTTTTTTTCCGCCATACATAAATAATAAACTAAGATGTAGCATCAGACTCTTTATTTATTTCATCTAAAACTTTGAAAAATACATTTTTGTTAAGCTATTGCCGTTCCTAATATTTAATCGAGAAAAGTTTTGTTGGATGGTCCAAATTACCCACCTAAGTAAGGAAATAAGCATATTATATTTCTATAATAATAATTAATACTGTTAAACATCTGATCTAATATATCCTTTGTGATTTTTAATTAGCTATCACAATCTATCACAAGTTTAATGTATGATTAGTCTACAGTAAACATATTGAAAATGTGCACTAAACAATATTTTGAAAAAGTAATAAAAAATGTGAAATGATGCGTATTCTACACGAACAACTTACATTTTACGAATAATATGACAATTATCATTTGTAACACAATGTTGCTATGTATCAACAATAAGAATTCTTATTACTTACATATATATTTAAGATTATTCCCATTGTAGACGTGATTTAACACGTGCTTGGAACGGTACAAGAGACAGTAAGTTGGATCACATGTGTGGGAATGCTACATCCGTCTGGTTATACCAGGTTATATGAAAATATGAGGTGGGACGATATAATATTTGTTTTTGTCTACTGCATTAAATAAGGTCCCTACCACTCGTACACTGAACACTAAATTAACAACAACTGCATTTGTCAAACTAACGTGCATTTAATTTTATCTCGTTTCCTTGCACTGATATTTCCATTAATCGAGATAGAATACACATTAGATTTTATGAGAGAAAAGTAAAGTAATCACCACATTATACTCGTAGTCGACTATCTTTTATATTTCACGTTAGTGCTTAAAATTTTCACTAAAGAATAATCATAAAATTCTATGAGAAAACCTTTCTCTCAACAGGATCCATTTGCTTTCATTGCCAATAGTTAGAAATTATCAAGATTTTGTCTAAGATGATGTTGAAATATATAATAATATTAAATAAATTCTAATACCATTTTTTTTACCAATTATTTCTGTATAGAAGCGAAGGTTTATGAATAAATCTAATAACTTTGTCAAAACAGCACTGAAACATACATAACAAAAACATAAATATATCTTACTCAAGAAATGGTAATGTTCTACAAGTAAAAATAAAAGAGACAATTTACACGTGAAATCCCCAAACAACTCTCAGCCATTAGTTCTCATGAATATTCACTTTGGAGCTAAGCTTCCCCAACACATAACGGTTACAAATGTGCACACTTAAAATGATTTACTCTCTTAACTACTATTTGTCCAGACGAACTTATGTAAACAACTCCGTTTATCACAAAAATTAGGTTAAATCTGTTGAAAAAGCTCAGTATTAAAACTTGGAACTTGCATAATAATGATAAATTTCGTCACGTAACAATTTCCAACACATTTCTGAGTGCACCACAGCGTTGCCTCTAGTTTAGGCACTTAAAATTCATTTCAAAAATTTTACTCGCACGTGAAAGAGTAAAATGCAATGCCCATCATTCATCCACGACCAAGGCATAAGTTAACTTTATGCCTTTACTTTGGTTTAATATGATTATTTAGTTACAAATAATACATGTTCAGGAATTATATTGTGTAATTAGAACATCTCAATTTCTCAATCTCAAATATAGGTAAATCTTTAGTCATATCATAATACTGTAACCTTGTTACATATGGGCCACAAGTTGTTTTCAGTGATAATTGCCTTTTCTATCGACAAAACGTAAGGTAGTGCCTTTTACTGCTGTTTTTATAAACTTAGTTTGGATGGCCTATATTCAAAACTATTTCTCTGGAAAACTTAATATAAAAAAATCACATTTCTCGTATATACTACCGATAAAAGAAATTCCTCCAGTAAAAACCACTGCAATGTCTATGATTGAGATTACCCAGCCTTGATTAATAGACTCATTTTTAGTGAACCTTAAAAACCGTAGTTACAATAATGTTGATTATATTACAACAGTTTTGTGGCCATTATTAGCTTGTATGCCAACAAGTTGATTCATATTTTCTTTTAAGATAGTTGATAGTTTTGTTATTGAAATAGGGTAGTGAAAGAGACGCGTAGTTTACTTACTAACACTAATAATAATTTATACATAGATCATTATTATCTGCCGCTAAATCCATCAAAATTATACTACCTATGTTTAAAGTTTGTTATTGACTATAGAAGTTTTGAAATGATAACAGAATTTCGGATATTTAGCAAAGTTACATATTACGAATGGTATATCGTAATAGTATCCCACTGTAGCCTATATTAGAGTGATGTGTGATTGTGATTCTCGTACTCGTGAATTGTGCTTGGAACTTGCATTCTGTGCAATGACAACGCTTGGACCGGACTCCAAACAGCTTTTGGGTATGTTTGGACCCTTTTATTTCCCTTCTTTTCTTCTTTATGGTCTTTATTTTTGTATTATTAATGAGGTATTAATCAGACACAGGACGAAGAGGATAAATTCAAATCTTAGTAACGCAGTGCTATACATTCTGCAACATATAAAGATGGCAAATGTCGAAACCATGTTATCCTATACTACCTAGTTGTTGTATTTTTCAAATATTTGAGCTGTTATTGGTTGGAATAGTAGTTAAAACACGTCTTTTGCCATGGTCATTTTAGGAATCACTGTTATAGCAGCCTGATACATCTACGTCCAAACCCTCACCAATCCCCATCACAGGAGGGTTGTAGCTGCTGATTGCTAATATGTGGGTCTATATTGTATGAGGAATTCAGTAAATGTAGCTGGGGCAAATATCCAGTACCCAGCACAGGCCCGTAACGGTTGCCATGGAAGCTCATTAAATCCAATAAAACGATCATTGTCACGCCTACCTGAGTATTATTGCTAGGTAAGTACAGTAATTTATTACAGTGAATATGCCATACACCTTTTGGTGAAAATTCACAGTAACAGTAGAACCTTTCACTCAGTGTAGAGTTACAGTGAATGTATTAAAGTATCCTTATATCATAAATGCGACTGCTATTTTAAAATGCAAATAATCGTAATAAATCGTCTGATTATTAATGCATGAAGATTATAAAACTTCCACTAACATCAGAATCTAATTAAGTTTAGAGTTCAGCTAACATTTTGCACATAGCAGTATGGATCTTTCATATCTAAACATATTCCACAATATTCAAGTGGTTATGGTTATTTGTGGTGTTGTGGCAATTGCACTAGTTTGCCATAAATCGGCTTTAAACTAGAAAACATACTAAGTGGATTTAGTTAGCTTTCGATTATTGTGTACTAAAAAGTTTCTCCTTCTAACAACTGTTGAAGGCCAATGCTGTCAATTATTAAATACGTAAAGCTCGCTCAAGTTTAAAACTATCATACTATATAGTTTTGATAGTATATATATATATATATATATATATACGTTTTATTTAGTTTCCTACTGTGTTTTTTGAAATAATGACTTAATAAATTAAGTTTAAAGAAAATATATTTCTGATTAAGCAATTGTTTTCAATAAAACTTTACATATTATATTTTACTTCTCTCGTGAAAATTTCCAGATTAGGTAAAGATCCTTGTGTTGGGAAGTTCACACTTACTTTGGTTATATATTTTGGACTTTATAAAACTAACAAATAATTACAGTTATTTAACCAAAATTTGAAAAAAAGAGTTTTGGTTAGTATAGGTTCACATAATAACTTAGTTTTCTGAAGTAAAACTTTCTTTAAAAAGGATAAAACAATTATCTTTAATCATTATTTGTTATCAGTTACAGGCTACAATTTATTAGTTATAAAATATTCAAAATTTTACAATAATAATAAAGTATTGTAATCTGCCCACAGCAATATCACAAATTAGTTCAATAAACAAACCCAATATTTCAACCAAACTTATGGCGAAGATATGCAAATACGAAGTGTGAAGTATTAAAAAGAGACTAATCTGTCAAGTAACCTGATATTTATGTTGTTTTCTGAGCAACCTTGTAACGTAAATTGCAAACTATTGTACTACAAAATAGGCGTTACTGTATACTTTCAGTATGGCATTGTTCAAAAATAAATTAGAGTAAACGGTGCAGCTGTTCAATAGGATTAACGGTCCTTCATTAATAAAGTTGATTATATAATTAAATGCTCTATCAATAAATGAAGATAATAAAAAAAACTACTTCTACCTCATTACTTCTTATTAAACCTTTACTTTACATCAGTGCATCACTAAATTACGAGTTGACTGTATTATTATAATTACGTGAACAAACTTGGTGTAATTTAACAGTTAATGTGCTCCATTTACTCTTATAATCCTCCTTTATCACGCATATACTTCATGATGATGAGATTCAAGATTAGATAAAAGGCTTGTTTTTTTTTTAAATTTACTTGAGGGTTACATACAATAAAGTAGAATTTTTTTTCACATTCTTCATTTTTTGCAAATTATAATGAATTTAATTGCGTATTTTACTCATATTACGTAACGAATAGTGCCACTATTGAGCGCTAGAATGGTAACAACGATACTGTAGCCTGTCCATGCTGCAGTGAAGTGAACTTAACGTCTTTCTCACTCGCTCTGTTGACGGGGAAGCAAGTAATTATCTCAAGCCTTTGTACACTAGAAATAAACACTGTATCCAACTTACTAAGTTCAGTGCTGCTGACGGTGGAAAAGCTATGAGGAGAGCGGACGTGACTCTAGCGCTGTGAAAAATAACACTGCATTAACTATTAACAAGGAGAGTGGTATTTTCTTGAAACCTTTCGAATATCATGGAAGAAGAACAAACATGCGCATGCGACGATTGTGGCGTAGCCCTAGCGTCGGACCTCATAAATAACTAAATCTCACAGATTTCATTACACCTCGTCTTTATGAATGATTTATTTCCTGTGTATGAATACAATATAAATTAATTGTGATTTTTACATTAAACCGATCATAATAAAAAAGTTTTAAAATAGTGTAACGTATTTATATTTGCATATTCAAACTAAAATTATCAATTTTGCATGGCAAAAAATTATGCTTTTTATATTTAGTTTTTTATAAAAGAATTTCAAACTTTTATTTCCTATAAGATTCCGTAGTAATATATGTTATAAATAAATAAGTATGTATGTCTTTAAACAATAAAATAAAGTTAGCTATGTAAGCATAGAATTGATAATGCCATGACTTCATTGTGAGGTGTTCATTAAGCAGAAAACAATTCACCTAATTTTCTTCCTTTAATTTTTTTGTACATTGGTATTGTTTATTAACGTAGTTAAATACAAGATTTAAACGCATGGAAGCTAATTGATTTTTCATTTGTTTTTGTTAAACATTTCCTGATTCTTTTAACAATGTTTTAAAACTAAATCCACAGTTTAAGATAATGCTCTTAATGTTTAGAAGCAGATTTTTTTTTTTTTTTTTTTTTTTTTTTTTTTACGTAGGGGGAATGCATTTGCGCACGGAGTGTGGGACCCCTTGCGGACTACCCACTAAACCCCCTACGGGCCACGGAGAGCCCAGGCCGGAAACCCTTTCGTGATGACATCTTGCCTGGTCCGTGTGTCTTATGTCTCAACCAGGACAAAACTACTTGTTTCGGAAGCTAGGGGTCAGCCAGGCATCCGTCTTCACGCTTCTGATGAAGGATCGCATGTACGTGAGTGGTGACTGCATTCCAGGCGTCCTCATTCTGCAGCATCATCTCCACAATGGTCTCTGCCGTAACATCACCAACCAACTGTGGTGGCGAGCGTTTGCCTGGCCTCGGTGAAGCGCCCGCAAGCGAAGAAGGTGTGTGATGAACATCATCATCTTCCTCCGGGCAGTAAGCACACCGAGGCGATCTGACTTTTCCCATCCTGTAGAGGTACTTCCTAAAGTAACCGTGCCCCGTCAGGAACTGACACAGGTAGAAATCTATCTCCCCGTGGCCACGATCTATCCAGGATTGAAGCTCTCGAATGAGACGGAAGGTCCAGCGGCCGTCCAATCCTTCCGTCCACCTCCGCTGCCAAACCTGCAGAGTCTCCGCCCTGGCAGCAGCCAAGGCATCCTCTCTACCCCGCTCGGCAGCCTCCCGGAAGACGGTCTGTCTCTCGATGGCCAGCAGGTCAATAGGAAATCACCCCAGCCACGACCGCCACGGCTGAACCGGAAACGGTGCGATTACGGCGCAGGCGACCCTAAGTGCCGCTCTTCTCTCTGTACCGATAACAGCTTTTGACTGTATCGCCTTATCCTCATGACAACCCGCCCAAACCTCTGCGCATACAGAAGGGTTGAGTTTACAGTAGACATGAGGAGGCGTCTCTTACTTGACCTAGGGCTTCCTACGTTAGCCATCAGCCTGCCGAGAGACATAACCACCTTAGAGGCTTTGTCACACACCGCCTGAATGTGCTCCCAATACCGAAGACGGCAGTCGAGTAACACACCCAGGTACTTCGCCGCAGTCCTTGTCCGAACCTCGACACCCCCCACATTCATAGAGATCAGAGTGGGGATTCTCCGTCGAGTGAGAGCATAACGATTTCGGTCTTGGAGACCGCCAGCTCAAGTCCATGGCTCGTCATCCAGGCATTGACCCGAATCATTACCTGATTAAGGCGTAACTGTGCCAAGTCCGGCGTCCCTCGCCGTGAATGACTGCAGCCACGTCATCAGCATAACCCACGAGGTAGACGTCGTGGGGCATC
This sequence comes from Homalodisca vitripennis, assembly GCF_021130785.1. Taxonomy (NCBI): domain Eukaryota; kingdom Metazoa; phylum Arthropoda; class Insecta; order Hemiptera; family Cicadellidae; genus Homalodisca; species Homalodisca vitripennis. The sequence continues at coordinate 47,730,602 of NC_060209.1, read as the reverse complement.
TCGAGGCGAAGCAAACCATCGTATGAAACATTCCATAGGTCTGGGGCCGAGAATAGACCCTTGAGGCCGCACCGGCAGTGACCTCTTTTGTTCTCCTTCGTCTTTGGTTTCATACAATAGCCGTCGGTTCTTCAGGTAGTCCTGCACAATGACCAGGAGATAGTCGGGCACACTGAAGTCCCGCTGCAACGCCTCTAGCATGTCCTCCCACCGAGCAGAGTTAAACGCGTTTTTTTACGTCAAGTGTAACCCAACAGCACAATCGCCGAGCCTGGTGACAAGCTGTTTCGGCCTGCTGGACGGCACTGATCACCTCTGTAATGGCGTTCAGAGTTGAGTGTCGCTTTCGAAAGCCATGCTGCCGGGGAGAGAGATCTCCGGCGGCTTCGATGGACGACAGCAACCTGGGTTTCAGCAACCTTTCATAGAGCTTCCCCGCGGTGTCAAGCATACAAAGTGGCCTGTATGCCGACGGGGAGTTCGGATCACTTTTTCCTTTGCTGATCAGCGCCAACCTAGCAACCTTCCAGCGCGACGGGAACACAACCCGCTACCAAACATGCATTAAACATGTTCAGCAGCAAGAGCGGATAACTCGCCGCCACAATCTTCAAAACCTCAGCTGGAATGCCATCAGGTCCAGGAGCCTTCTTGTTGCGCATGGTAGACACCGCCGCTACAAGCTCCTGCTCCGTAAAAATGGGAACGTCTGGTACCGGTCTCGCTACTCTCTCCTCCCGCCTTACAGGGTGGTGACTTGGGAAGAGAGCTTCCACGATCGTCGAAATCATTTCCAGCAGGCATTTCCGTGCTTTTTTCCTATTCCTCCTAGCTTTTTTCGCACAAGTTTTGTATCCTACTTCCCCAAGGGTCCGAGTCCACTTCCTGGCAGAGCTCACGCCAGCATCGTGCTTTGCTCAAACGAATTGCTGCACTCAGAGCTTTCTTAGCAGCCTTGTGCTCTGCCGACCTAGTTATAGCTTCAGGCCGGTTTCGAGCTCGCTGCGCTCTACGTCTGCACATTAGTGCAGTTCTCCTGAGCTCGCCAATTTCGTCCGTCCACCAGAAGGCTTGGCGACGGCCCTCGGTAAGGTCGTTTCCGAGGCATTGACGAATTGCAAGCGTGGTTCTATCAGTTTCATGGAAGAGTCGATATAAGCCTCAACCTCAGCTGTTTTCAGTGGACTCGGGAAACCCCGGAACACCAGCCTCGATACTACGATCTAGCTGCTCGACAAGTTTTCCCCTGTCCAGCTTAGCCAGATTCCAGCCAAGAGTGTTTCGGGTATTCGCTAGCCGCGGCAGCCGATTATCGATGAGATGGAAAGCGATGAACTCGTGGTCACTAGCAGTGTAGACGTCCATCACTCGCCATTCCGCTACTAAAGGAAACAAATCGGCCGATACCATCGTAATGGTCTGGTATTGACTCACCGAGAGTGCTTCGGAAGGTCGGCCTTGTCCCTCTATTTCGCGACTTCCAAATCGAGTCTCGAGACCATCTCCAAAATATGTCTTCCCCTCACGTTTAGTCACGGGCATACCCCATTCGACCGCACGGGCGTTGAAGTCACCCGCCACTATAACACGCCCAGGGACGCTTCGGAGACTGTCTTCCAGCGCTTCCAACCTTTCCAGGTACTCTCGCGCGGAGTAATTTGGGGGAGAGGTACACACTGTAAATGGTAACGCTGTTCAACTTAACCCAGACATAACCGTCACCGGAACCATGACTCAGTACGCGACCCACGACTGTCTGCGATCCAAACAGCCGCAGTGCCGAGTCCATCGTAAAACCAAGATGAGCTGGTTTTGGTTCGGACGGGTTCACTGACGATCACTATCTGGGCTTTGGTCTCACAGGCCAGCTGTTCAAGGATTGCGTCCGCAGCGTGACATCTCTGCAGATTGGCCTGGATAAATCGGATCATTTTCGTGGCCTAGCACGGGCTTTCCTGTCGTCCAGGGCTTTCTTGAAAACCCCGCAGGCACCTGATCCTGGAAACATGATCTGTCTTTGATCCAGGATTTCCGGTACATAAGACGCAAGAAGGAGGCCCCGTGCAAACCGCCGCCTTGTGTTCGGCGCTGCCGCATTTCCAGCAGTTACTGCTCCTATCCGGTCCGGAACAGTTCCTCCTAGTGTGACCGTAGCCGAGACAGCGGAAAGCATCTGTCCCACCTCCACACGGCCCCGAATTCGCAGACGACCCACCCGACCTTGATCTTCCCCTTTTGGAGTACTGTCAAGGAGTCACTCTCGAGCAGCTCAACCACGGCCTTCCTCTGTTCTTGCCGGTTAGGCTTGAAGAGGGGTAACCCTAATTTCGCCACCAAGGACAGGAAACTCCCTGCTTAGGGCGTCCGAGATGTCGGCTTCGGTGGTCAAGGCATCCAGATCTAGGATCTCTAGCCTTGCCTTAGGAACAATGGAGCGAACATCGCCCCTGTCGCCCACCGCCTTCTGTATCGCCTCCTGGAGTTTCCTTCTGTCGTCGCATTTTGGCGATTTTCCAGTAATACTCCTCCCGTGACAGTCTTCCTTATGTGGCGTACCACGGTGCCTGACTCTTCGGGAGTAACTCCAGCCCTCATTGCACCAAGAATCTCGGCGTATGACTTGCCAGCTTTTAGGCTTGACAATCACCACCTGCCTCCCAGGCCTGGAACGCGGGAGTTTCTCCGGCTTCTTTACTTGTGGGGGAGGAGGTGTAGGTAGGTCTTGCCTCTTCCCGCTCTTATCTACGGCCTTCGCTTTCCTTTTTTCTTTTTTGAGACTACCGGGCGAAACTCGCTCTCTTCTGTCTCGTTGACAGAAGCAGGCTCTCCGGCGTCTCTCTGCCGCTTTTCCTCCCTTGGATGTTCAGGGGGACTTCCGGCCGCTCTTTTTCCCAGCCGTGGTAGAGGCTGCTGCCACCATAGATGGTGATGGGGCCTGAGTCTCTTTTTTCGCAACTTTCTCTCTGCAGTCTCTCCATCGATATCTTCCAGACCTGCCAAAATGTACCGATCAGATTCTAGAGACGACTCCAGAGAGATCATGCCGTTCCTGACTGCCGTGCTTAGGCTCTTTTGTCTCGACGTAGCTGCTCGCATGTCGAGAAGGACGTCTTTCATCCTCTTTACCTCCGTGAAGATGGTGTCCGCCGCATACTCCATGTTCTTCCCATCGGGGGAAGCCAAGGGGAAAAAATATTTCCTGACTTCTGACAGGTGTCTCCTCCGACTGAAACTCATCAGAGACAACCGGTGTACCCGTCTCTTGTGAGGCACAGGAAGCCATGGCCTGCAGAGATGCCGAAGGCGGAGTCTCGCTATGAGGTCGCGAAGGAGGGGACCTTAATTAAACGACTACTCTTAGCAAAACGGGTCTGCAGTACACGAAGGGAGAGGGGGGAATTCCTTCTCCAACCTTTCTGTATCGTTGTCGATGGGTTTTTGCAATTCCATACTTTAGGTTTACCAGCGCATCGTGCGACAAGGGCGGCCCGGAAAAATCGGGAACGGGTGTACCCTCGAGGACTGAGCCTCTACCCAGTTTCCCTGGGGCCCGACCTCCGTACTCCCAGCACCGGAAACCAGACGTGCCGGGGGCCGACCGTAGCAATGCAGAGTCCGAACCTCTGCATCCATGGCGCACTTCCTGACTAGGGCCCGAAGGGGGCTGGCTCCTGGCGTCATACCAGAGAAAACACCATCGGGCAGTGCAAAGCACACATCAGTCCCTGCGACAATTCAGGGACACTCCCCCGGGTTTCTCCGGTATGCGCCGGTCGAAAAGAAGGAGGAAGTGACATCCACGTGGGGTCGAAGAAAAGAAGAGGTGGGTGAGATTTGCCCAGAAAAGATAAAAGATGTCGAGCTAAGAATCCGAAAAGAGAGAAGAAAGACCTTAGCTCTAGAAGGGACTGTGAGGAGAGTCTCACAGCTAGGCTCAGGTAGCCCCGGGGGTCGCCAGCCTCCCCGAAGAAAGGGGAGGCCTCCCGTGTAGTCGAAAGCCGACTACCCCTGAGGGAGTTTAGAAGCAGATAGTGGGTCGTATAATGAAATGCATACTGCTATTTAGACTAAAGTCAATAGTGACCAATGTCAATGAATATTTCGTTGATAGTATTGCAGAGTAAAAGTTTTAATAATCTACTGAATGGGAGAGGTTAATCACTGGTTACTGAAGAGTTTTACAAGAGTTTTATAATATCTCATTGGCAGTGTTGCAGAATTAAAGCCATGTGGAATTGTATAATAGAAGAGAAAGCACGTAACTTGTTGAAGTAGGCAGTGAGTGGTGCGTATAATGAGGAAAGCGTATTCACTCCACGTTCATCGCTAGGTACTGAGGTCAATATTTAACATAATTCTGGAATACTCCAGTAGCGATGGTTTTTAAATTCATAATGTTAATCCTATTATGTAACCAAACCTCTAAAGGTTTAACTGATTTTCATTTATATGTAACATTATGGTCATATTTGATTGGCATTAACTGTTAATGCAGTCGTATAATCTGGCTTGATATAAATAATTAGGCATCCAAAGCAAGGACTGTGGCATTAAGTATAAATATATTTTATTATATATTATTCTGTAAAAGCAAGGTCTGATTACATCTAACTGTTTCTTTGTTTCTAGTCTAACTTACACTGCAGATGTAGGTAATTTAAATTATAAATAAAACTAAAGTTGGTTTTCCAACAGACACGTCTTCTTTAAATGATAAAACTGATGCATTTAAAAAATATATTATATTTGTATACCTTTCAGACTACAAAACAAAATACAAGTATTGATAAATTAGTTCTCTATTAACCGAAATTAAAATCAAATGGTTCTTAAAAACATATAATAATCGGAGAAAATACTGAAAATAAAAATGTTTGATACTAAAAGTATGCAAGGTTATACATAAATAAAATTCTAAAATTCACGTTTAAATCTCGCATTAATTCTAAAATCCTTGTCATATGCTAATATGTTCTTATGCATGCATATCATGTTAAAATAAATAATATGAAGTATTAATATAATTTTCACGAAGCATCAGTAAAATGGAACGCAAATAAACACTCTTTAATGGATGTAAAATTTAGTGTATCTGTATATTACTTTACCAATCCGTTTTTTCGTAATAACCCACAATTTGTAGCATTTACTAAAAGCCCTTACGCAATATTAATAAGTCAATTAGAACACTAAAACTTTGTTGTAAGCTTTTTAAACTTTGTTTTTATCTTTTACGCTTCAATAGTTATTTTATGTATTCCTCAACGGAGCTCTTATGCACAGATCTTAATACACTGATTGCATCTTAAAAGGCAAGCAACCATTTGTAGAGCCAGTTTTGTCTTTGTGTCACATATTTAGGAAACTATACAAATAATATACATTTGTTCTTCTTAACATATTCTTTGAGTGTAATTTTCCACTCACACCAAGGCGTAGTCCAAAAATCCAATAGTAGGCTTTATTTCGTAATTTTACTTATTCCAGCCACATATAATTTATCCTACAGGTACCTACCACAAATATACACTGTTCTGTGTAAACACTGTTTCTTGTTAGCACAAATATATGTTTAATTAAATCAACCACTATTTTAATTTTGTTTACGTTTACACTGTGAAAGCATAGAGTGAGATTGATAGTAACAAAACTCTTATTTTAACCTTTCCAACAACCGCTGGTGAGTAAGGAGAAAAAATATCCAGATAAGAAAATTTGTTACTACAATTATACTTTTAACTGTTTCTTTTCAAGCAAGTCATAAGGTATTAGATGTAAAAGATAAATATTACGACCTATATTTGACTATAAATGAAAATACCGCCATAATCTTAGCCATAAAAGTCTATAGATATGCCCTTTTTTAGATTTTCTTGATCATGGCAACAACTTAAATTTAAAATTGTCGTCGGAAATATAAATCACTCGAACCAAAATTGCTAGTACACGGGCGAAGCCTACGAAACTGTGGATCTGCGGGTAAATTGTAATCACAAATTCATGCACCAGTCACTAAATGCAATTTTCAAACAATACAAAGCTAAAAATGACACGTTATACTTAGTACATACTTTGAACTGAGAATTCAACTTAAGCAAAAATTTTCTACTTATGTCATTGTATTCCTCTTCCAGTAATAGGATTGAGTGAAAAATTTTACTTTCTGCTGTGCCTTACTCCTCAATAGACAAAAAATTGGTACTATAATTCCTCTTCATTGTACGGCTTTCTGGATAATGTATGGCCGATATTATCGTATGGATATTTCATTTCTCCGTGTTTAAACAGCGGTTTTAGGAAAGTTAAAATAAGTAGTGTTATTATCAAGCTTACTCTTCGCTTTCACATATATGTAATAACAATGAAACCGCGGTTAAGTTAGAGAAACATACGGTTTCGCTATCATATACTAATTTTTGCAAAGAATAGATGAATAGTTTTAAAAGGCTCTTTCAATTAATAACATTTGTTTTTCTTTATCGAAACTTTGGAGACAAAGATATAATTTTTCGCTAGTGTAGAGACCAGTGGAGCGTATCTTGGAGGATTTTTAAAATACGAATGGGCCTAAATCATAACCAAAGAAAATAAAAGAGTTTTTAACATATAAATATTTAATAATTAATAATATATATTTATTTATATATATATATATATATATATCAAATAATTACATTGTTATTTAGTTTTAGAAATTCGTGTTGTGTTGAGCAAAAAAACTTTTCCAGATTTTCCATCATCTTGTTTCTGCCGCGACGATCTTCTAACAGCTTCAGGTATAGGGGACAGCAGTCCTCCTGGAATTAATACGGGGCATATTAGTACCTATGCTTTAGTTCCAACACTTTCCATCACCGTTTACTATTCGACAATGGTCAGATATCAGTGGTTAGTTAATGCGTGTACACATATATTTGACCTTGGGATCGTGTCAGTTAACATCGTAGTGCACTCAATTGTGCACTGATTAGATGAGACAATTAGAATTCCTCTTTACCTAAATTTCATTATAATCTGTGGTCTAGGATGTCTCTGATGTCAAAATGATGCAAAGAGTTCTTCGTCGCCGACTATTGTTTTGGATCACTTCATACGAAAATGACCACAGACTTCAAGTGTCAAGTGTGCAACAGCATCAGATTTCACATAATGCACATAATAGGAAGGAACTAGAGCTAAACTTAACATTCACATTTAAACAACCCCTGCCACGAATTGCTGCGTTATGCGAATTCACTTTCTATGGACTCGTATTTTGTTTCCAATTTAATACAAAACAGATTGCAGTGTTGAAAATAAATTTTTGTATTGCTTTTGTTTATAACTAAACTTTATATTTCACTTCTTAGTTACTTATTTAGCTTATAAAAATTTTAACAAATTATTAATGAGTTTAAGCCTCTCCGCAGTGTATAACCACACACATTCCCGATATAATATGTTTTGAACAATGAAAGGACGATTTACGAGTAAACTTGGAAACAATGAAACTGTAACCAGCTAAAATAACGTCGGCATTGTGCGGAAAAGTTGTTTACCTGGCCTGTAATTATAACTTTATAATAAAATGCATACTAAACATTTGTATTAGTTTTTATTGAATTTTTTATGTAAATGATCTAACATGTAACAATATTAAGGTCAGTACATCTAATTACAAGGTCTATTAGTGACGAAATTTATTTATTTTTAATTAATGCGGAGTCTAATTTCATCTGATAGCTACCTTACGTTATTAAGATTGAAATGTATTCGTGTTTATATGTAGCTCATAACCTGTTTAAAATAAAGAGGAAAGTGAAATTGTGTTAATTAATAATTACTTTCTTTTGATTTAGTTTTCTTCTTCTAGTTAAGTGTGAAATATCTCACCAAAAAGTACCTTATTACAGTACTGGTGACAAAACTGCTCGTGATAGTTTTGAATGATAATTACATATTTTAAGTGCGGAAACCGCTTAGAGGTTAGTATTTTCCTCTTATGTATACCAAAACGATCAATGTGGTATTTAAGTGTACATATAGTACCTTGGATTTGACCGTTGAGCATTATTAGAATATGAAATAGATTGTTGGTTTTATGCTTTGTAAATTAATAAATCATTAAGAAAACCATGTAATTAAAACAGATTACTTTAGAAACCTTAATTATAAGGAATTACATTTGAACCTTAGTTATGTTAAGTTTAATGTCCCTTAAACTCATGTTACATTAATTTAAACATCGGTTCAAAAGGGTACTCTGCTGACAAAAATATAGCTTTAAAAATGTCCTAAAAGTGTTTTGGAATTTGTAACGAATTCTAACGTAATTTCCTTTTCATATAATAAATAACATAGCACATTTAGTATAGACACATGTACATACTATATGTACATGCAAAAGATTCTTTAAGTAAAAAACTGTTCTAAATTTAAAACCAAAACTATACACCTTCAGTTTATACTTGTAGTTGAAATATCAGATAGGTTGTGAAATGAACATTTTAAAATGATAATTAATAGCTTGTTGTCTTCCTAGCAGTCCGAAGAATACTGAATCTCCACTACTAGTGTTCCTAATACCGTTATATTAAAAAGAAATACATTGTCTTTTAATATTTATGAAACAGTGTAACAATAAAGCATATAAGAAATTTATAAACTTTATTACAAAACATTATGAGTTGCATTTATAAAACATAAGGTATCCAACCATTTAGGTAAACACACACACACACACACATATATCTATAAAGAAATTTCATATGTATAGACTAAGCTACAGGGATATGTTAATTATAATAACCACTTACGTAAATTACGATTAAAATTAAATGTTTGTTCCCTGAAGATAAATAATTGTGTGAATGTCAATAAATAAGTAAGATGAATATATTTTAATTATTTTTTTATTGGAGACGACAACCTTTTTTACCTGATTTAACGACATCACATTGTATTAGAAAAAAATTTATTTTTCAAAAAATGCATTTATAATGTAATAATAGATTATTTTGAATATCAAAACCTTTGCTTTTCAAATGTGCTATTAAAATGTTTTTTGCAGCCTCAATCGGTTTGTTGTTATGTATAATAACACTTTTAAACATATTTTATATACATTTGTATTATAAGTATACATATATATGTACGTGTGTGTGTGTGTGTGTGTGTGTGTGTGTGTGTGTGTGTGTGTGTGTGTGTGTGTGTGTGTGTGTGTGTGTGTGTGTGTGTGTGTGTGTGTGTGTTTTATACTCTAATGCTCGTACATTTTAAATATTAAAAAATAAATTCACAAATTCAGGATGGAAATATGTAAATCCTATACAAGGTGGGTGACCCTTGATGTAATTTTATGTCAGAGATTAACGTCACCTCTAGAGACTGACAGAGAATGTTAGTTACCGCAGTGAGACGACAGGCCAGAAATAAGAGAAACGGATATTGCTGACCCTTGTCACAGATCCTTCACCCATCAGCGTCTTTTACTCTCCAGTGTCCTTTTTCCTGAATCTTGGAAGAAATAAACTATATACGATTCTCAAACAGAATCTTAATGCTTCAAAACACTACTGGAATTTATACATAATATGGACTAAAATCTATGAATTTGTGACTATTAATTTTGATTGAATAATTGTTTCCGATTCTAAAACCAGATAATCCTTACAGCTCCAGTGTGGAAATTGTGTGAGTAATATTAGTCAAAAGAGCACTAGAATTTCAAAGATATGACATTTAGAATTCTAATCGTTCTATAGTAGGCTATTACAAACGTTACATAACCGTATATGAAGATTCTTGTTGTATCTATATTTCCTAATAATCTTTTCAATTTTGTACTCAATATTTCATCCAAACGACGGTAAATTAGTTATAGATTGATGCAACGGAGTTTGTTTAAAATGAAATATTAAACGTAGCCAACTGATACAATTCCTTATCAACGGAACGGTTTTTAGACTTTTCGAAATTGTAAAATTATGTTTAAAAACTGAGTATTTGATACATAAACTGTAAAGTGTATGGATTTAGTAGATGCTCTGCCTTTGCCTTTGTTTATGACTTATTAAATTCGTTGTGTGATCTCTATTAATTCAAATAATGCAGACCACTCTATTTCATTTTCCTGCTTAAAAAAGGTCTCCGGATTTGCCTTAACTTTACATATCTGGAATTCAAATCACGTTAAGCAATTATTAAACGTATAATTATAACATCCCTGATGTGGTCTTCAAAATTGGTAGACTAATTTGCTTTATTTCATAAAACACCTTTTGCGTAGCCTAATAAAAGATTATTTATTTATCTGTAAATCACAAACAAACTTTGTAGTCCGAAAATACAACATAAGAAATAAAGTGAATAAATTGGAAGTGTTTGCACGATTAATACGATTAAAACTTTTTATATTTCTATTTTTATTATGCAAGTGAAACTTAAAAAATCGTGGCATTGGTGCTAACAAAGTATTTCAGAAATATGTAATACTAAAAAGTAAATGCTTTACCTATTATATAAATACTTTATATTTATACTCTATTTAATAATTACTAGCTGTTACCCGCGGCTTCGCGCGTACTTTCCAGAAGCGATGTCCTTATATTACTTAGTAAAATCTCTTATGATGTAATATAATGGAGTCCTGTGGGAATTTTAAAAAGTAAGTAGGCATACATCAGATAGATATTATTTAAGTTCATGGTAAATATTATCAGAGTTTAACTTAATTATTATATCATGTTTTTCATGAAGAGCATTTCTGGTTCAAATTAATTATATTTACAATATCACAACTGAGCCTGCATTGTTACCCTGATCAAGAAAATACAATACTCAGGTCTCAGAAACCTACTTCGGTCAATAGGCATCTTCTCATATATTTCCGGTCTACGATTTCCAGTACCATAGTAGAATTTGACTTTTTGTCCTGTCAAAGAAAAACAGTATATACTTACGTAGGACCGAGAAGCCTATTTCGATTAAAAAGTGCCTACTTCAGACCGTTTAAATTCACTTACTATGTCACAGTTTAGTTTGCCATATTGCCTCGATCAAAATACATTGTTCGTTGTATTATGCAGTTCTAGGAAATCTGCTTTCATCAAAATCGTCTACTATCGGCTTCTAATTTACTTTCAGTGTAAAATATTTCCAGAGACATAGTTGAGTTTGCCTTGTCCTGATGAAGAAGATATACACATAAGTAGGACCAAGAAGCCTATTACGGCGTAGGGGAAATCCTACCTACTTCCTATGTACTTCCCGTATAAGGGAAAACCCCTAACTAAGTTTATGCAACATTCCAAAATAGACATTAATAAATTTTTGTGTCACATAAGTCTGGTTTTTTGGGCTTTAGTCAGGAACGATATAATCGTTAAAGCATGTCAGTATTCATTTCTCTATTTTACCATAAGCCACTTTTAAAATGCAATATCACAATGTCAAGGAAGCCCACAATTTTCACGTAACTTATGTAAAAACATTCATGACTTTTTTCTTTAAAGTTGGTTACATAACAGTGTTTAAATAATATTTAAAATGCATTAGATGATTTTAATTCGTCACTGGCGCAATCTGGAGTGAAGTTTATACATTAATGTTTTATTTGCTAGTGAAATTTGGGGTAGGAGTATAGTAATTTAAAGTGTAATTTAACTACAATAAATTGTTGAGATTTTATCCTTCATATTTAATTTTAATCGTAGCAATAAATAAAGAATTCTATGATAGATTAAAGTTTAGTTATATTGCTGGAGAAGAAGTTGGGATTTTAATTATTACATTTTTGCATAGAGCACCCTATTCATAAGATTAAAGTGCTTATAGTACATCAAATGCTGTAAATACATAGATGAATTGAAAATTAGTGTTTTATAGACACAATCGCTCAAATCCGATAAAATTTTCAAGGAGACCGCAATTCTTTATGAGTATTTATTAAGGCAATGGCTTTGATGTATTAAAAGTCACGAACATTAGAATTAAATGATTGACATAGAACCAATCTCTAAGTAATTCGAGGTAAGTGTGTGGAAGCTATCTTGTGTGTAATGTGACTAGATCAAAGGTCTTGAATACATCTGAGGCTCTATGGAAACCTCTCACTCTACATCCTCTAGCATTGATTAACCATCCTGGAGCTCATTCATGCGTTTCCTGCTGCCTCTAAAGCTTTTTGATAATCTCTATAATAATCTAACTGTTTATAATAACTAATATCAACAGATTACAAGTTATTATTTTGTGTTTACTAGTGTATCGTAGTTATTGGTATTTATAGATTTAATATGAGCATTTAAAAAGTCGTAAAGAAAGTTACAGATAAAATATAACAACATGTGATAAACACAAATACAGTAGTATTTCATTGTTTCATCGTTTTTAGAATGCACTGAACTCTCTGAATCAATCTAGAATGCACAGTTCATAACTTTTCTCTTTGCTGTCCTTGAATACACTGCAAACACAAAAGTTCTTTTTCCTCTCCTTTTTGGTCCTTCTGCAATGCAGGGATGTAACACTTTTAGCTTCACAGGAAAATGCTGTTAGTTGAGGATTGCTTTTTAGGTAGTTTCGCAGCAAGTGCTCATGAAGTCGGTTATCTTAGGGATAACTCTTTATTATTGTGTCTCTCTGAAGAGCAAATAAGATATTTTACTGTCTTCTGAACAACAATTTTGATACAGGTGCATGGATGACCTGTATCTTATAGATGACCACAAGTAAGCATCCATAAGATGGCAGAACACTGTTATGTAGCAACGTAAGGATTTTCTTGGTTGAATAATCTGGTCATCTGGTCGCCTGTTGATTCTACTCATGGACTTGTTGTAGGTTATTACTATCCTAGGTTTCTATGTAACACGTCCCCTCTTATTGGTGATATTGTCCACTTCTGGAACATTCCTCTTGCCTCTCTCTCTTTCCTGGCCGTTAAATCGCCCTTTTTGGCTTTATTCAGAACTTTCTTCAACTTCTTTGGGATTACTCTCTATCTTTGCTTGAAGTGTCCTACACATATTCGGGTTCTTTTCCATGAGGCTCTCAGGCAGGATGACTCTGTTATAAAAATTATCTAGAAAAAGGGTATGCATAGTTCCGGTATATCTTCATAAGTCGCACGATCACCTCATATGTATGGGCTCTTTATTGTATACTACGGTCCTCTTTCCAGTGTCTATATGTATGTTTAGGTTAAAACCATCAAATGTGTACAACTCATAAAGTTTTAATCCGTACTTGTCCTTTTTATTCGTAATGCATAGCCTAAAAGACAGTTTTTTTACATTAAAATGTTAATCATTATCGAGGGACAGATTCTTGCTACAACTAAAAGTTTCCAGCCATCCAAAATATGTAAGAGCCTATTTTATATTTTGCGTAGCCTTTCAGTTGGATAACTTTAAGCGTCATAGAAGCAAAGGCATTGCAGGATTTATTGAAAACGGTTTCTACCCATTGCGTTACTTTAAATAAGATGTTCATATAAAGGTGAGGTTGACCTGTTCAAAAGAGGGACAATTCAAGTTTTCCATAAGCATAGAAAGGCCTAAGAACTGTTTAGGACATCTGTATCAACAACTGTCCTTTTTTTCTGTCCTAACAACTAGTATTAGGATTACTGATATATTAGTATATAATATATTATTATTCATTGTTAGGTTTTACGCCCAATGAAATGTCAATTACTTCCTCCTGGTTGCTCAACTTGCTATCACATGCATTTGAGTCAGGCGATGGTTTACATTCACTCATTTCACTTGAACTAAACAACGAACTGACGTCAAATCTATCCATTATCTCATTGTCGTCTTCATTACATTAGTATTCTAATAAGCTTGGTCTTATAAAACTACTTTCCATGGTTCATTTTGATCATAAACAGTTTATAAACCCATAAGTAACACTTGTAAACAACGCCTCGATAGACAAACCACATCAAAAGAATTACTAGGTTAAATCTATCACATGTAACTGGAAAAGTGAAATGAAACTGAAAACAGTGCTACCAAATCAACAATAAAATACGTCTACACAGCCAAAAACCAAGGAGAAACTTTTCTGTGTCACACATATCTACAGACCACGTACGAATTTTCAAGTCCAAACTATACACTGTTCACAAATTATTTCATATTATGGTCAACAGTGAAAGTAGCACATATTTGTGCCGTTGTATTATTTTAAACCCACCAGACGGCAAAAATATGTTCAGCAGAGAACCAGGTGTTAGAAAGTAGTACCACCTTGTTTATATTTATGGAAACAAAGATTTAGTTGGCGGTAGTAAATGTGTTAATTGACTCAACCAAGAACATAATGCACCTCAAAGAATATGGATGTAACACATTCACAATTCCTGTGAATTTCAGTGTAAGCGAATTTATAAAAAACAAGTTTTTACCTACAAACTTACATAAATACCTTTATATGCGAACTTGAAATGCCATAAAAGACTGTAAAATATAACAAAACACTGAAGTGTACATAAAACCGTTTTTTATACTATTTAGCCTTTCAACAGTTGAGAACATATTAAGTGAAACATCAATGGCATTTTTGAAAACAAGGGCATTGTTGTACTTTTTATAAGCCATTTTAAGATGATTGTATAGGGTGACTGAAAAAACTCGGGTAGCAATCTGCTGACGCCACCTTCTACAGAAGGGTAGTGATTACATCTTACTCAATATGAATATTTATAGCTTTCTGCTGACGAAAGGTCGGCAATATTCTTGATCCGACTGCCGTAATTATGCATATAGATAACTAATTATGATTGTTTATATTGTTCACAGGCATTTGTACGTATTTATCAAGCGTACAATTGCGTGAATTCCCAGGATACACATATACAAACGTATGTTTAATTATAACGTACATTTTATCTCACTAACATTAGATAAGTTTATTTACTCCACCTGAAAAGATAAAAACATGAATTTTTCTTTCTGAAGAATTTATTACCTGTCACTTTTAAGTCAGATTCGTCAGTACTTAATTAGTGATTGGAGCTACACAATATAAAACTAGTTACGTACTCATTACAACCTGATATTACCTCATCTTAATAAAATATGTATACACAGGAGGTGCCAGTTTGTAACATACTTTATCTTAAACTAATTTTTCGAGAGTTTTTTATGTTACGACAAATGTTCCAGTTATCTTTTATTTTATTAGATTTTATCTTACTTACTAAACTTAACTTAATATAAGATTATTTACAAAAAAAAAAAAACAATTATTTTCTATGTCATACTTGCCATTAATTATACCGTTTTCCTTATTTACTCGACGAACATGCAAAAGCCACTTTACCGATTTCACCTTTTCATTCCACTTCATCTATCAAATTCTATGACTTTTTAATAATATGTGTTGTTATAGCATTAAAACGCTATTGGAAAGTGATGAAATTGCAAGAAACTTTAGATATACGAGTATCTTATGATTAATCATATTTATCTTAGGAAAGAGAGTAATTTATGAATCATTGCAGCGATTATTGCTAAGAAACAAATCTTGACTACATACAACACCTGACTGTATGAACTTTGTTTTCAGAGTACAAATATATAATCTTATTTATTAATATGCCATTATTATCAATGAAAGCGTTATGTCCTGAATTTAAAAGTTTTGTAACTAAAGAATCAGTAGTTAATGAGTTACTCAGTTTTGTTACAGAATATTCCTTCCAATTTAAACTCGTAAAATCTCTCTATTCCAAGTATGTCTCTGCCCGGAGTAAATGTAATAAGGAAAGTTTATGCTGTAAAGATGACTTTTCTATTTAGAGCTACTTGAAAATTAATTTTATAATTTGCTTGCTCTTTCTGACATTTTTCTGCCAACATAATTCATAACATCGTATCTAATACACTATGATTAAAATTGCTTATTAATATTAGTAACGTCTAATTTTAAAATAATCAATATCATATTATTTTCGCAGCCATGATAAATTGTAAGAGTATAGGGACTGTAAACTGAGGTTCTATTCCTAATATAGCAAAAGGTAATAACTTTATTATTCAAAACATCCAATGTTTAGAGAAAATTAACTAATATTCATGAATTCGTAGGGAATCAACATACATGACAAACAGCAATGTGACCAGTGTCTTTGTAGACAATCATTCCACTATATAACGTGCGGTACGTCTGGTCGTATAGCTTAAAATCTAACTATTGACTGAGATAATAGCACTTGCTATTTCCGTCAAGCTTTTGATATTGCTCAATCGGATTTAAATACATGGTGTTTTTAAAGAAGGTCCATTTCAATAATTCAAGTTACAACGCAGTTTATATACAACAGAATTATCTCATTAATCACCTTCGCCTGTATTATTAATACTTATTTTAAAATGTTCAAAAGATTCACAATGTGTAGAAATCGTAAAACATTTTGTTAAGAGTATATAATATTTCCCTTTACACCAATAAAAAACCCCTTCAAAATCTTTCATGCTATCTTTACAATAAAACTGTATTCAATAAATTATTAATAACAGTTATAATTTGTGACCGTTTACTGCTTTGTAACGACTAAAACAAATAGTAGCATTAACCTACATAACAAAAACCAGTTCATTCTCAGTGGCAGTGTGTAATCGTGACAAAAGGGATGTCAGACAGGTAATGACAATGTCACGGACAGATTGACACCTGTATTGCGTCGAGTGTCAGTGCACTGTGGCAGTAACATGTTGTTTTCAATAACTTTTAAAGGTTTTCATATTAATTTTTAATATTAATTTTTTTCTTTCATTTATATATACATATAAAATGAACATATATATATATATATATATATATATATATATATAATTATATATATATATATATATATATATAATATATATATATATTATATATATATATATATATACAGGGTTTTCATAAATGAATGGTGCAATTTAAACATAAAATAAAAAGAGAACCGTACTTAGTACATTAAAAATATTTATTTCATTAGAATCCTCGTTAAAAACAATTTTATACTGATACATTTAGTACATTTCAATGTATCCACCACCGATAGCTCTGCAGACATCTAATCTATGGTCGATCTCGGCCCATACACTGTGCAGCATGTCTCTTGTAACCGATGATACTGCCTCATAAATCCTTTCCTTTAAATGAGCTAAATCACGGATCTTCTGAGAATAAACAATGTTTTTCACGTATCCCCACAAAATAAAATCGCATGGAGTCAAATCCGGGCTTCTAGGAGGCCATGCTATTGGGCCACCTCGACCTATCCATCTTTGTCCAAACTTGTCATTCAAAGCATCACGAACAAAGTCCTTATAATGGGGTAGCGCACCATCTTGTTGAAAATTCACCATATTGACATTATAAAACTCGTCAATTTGAGGAAAACAAAAATTCTCTTGCATGTCCAGATACACATTACCATTAAGACTTTTCTCGGCAAAGAAAAAAGGTAAAATTACTTTGTTTTAGTCAGTCCACACCAGACGTTTACTTTTGGTGTGTCTCG
This sequence comes from Homalodisca vitripennis, assembly GCF_021130785.1. Taxonomy (NCBI): domain Eukaryota; kingdom Metazoa; phylum Arthropoda; class Insecta; order Hemiptera; family Cicadellidae; genus Homalodisca; species Homalodisca vitripennis. The sequence continues at coordinate 47,713,102 of NC_060209.1, read as the reverse complement.
GATTATTTCTATGATCTCATGAGGATGTTCAGAACCCCAAATTCGATCGTTGTGTCTATTAACACACCCGTTAACATGAAAAGTTGCCTCATCTGTAAACATAACATCATTTAAAAATGATTCATTTTCTTCAATCTGATTTAAGATGTAAGTTGCATACTCCACACGTTTATTTTTATCATTCGGTTTGATCCCATGCAACAGGTGAACTTTATAGGCATGAAAATGCAGCCTTTTATGCAAAATTTTATGCAGAGTTGTCACTGGGATTCCAAGCTCCAGACTCCGACGTGGAAGAGATTTTTGTGGACATCTAAGACAAGATTCTCTAACGTTTTGAATTGTTACCTCTGATACAGTCGGTCTCCCAGAAGACCGTTTTTGTACCGATCCAGTTTCTTCGAATTGTTTACTCCAACGCGTAATGTTGTTTCTATGAGGTGGATATTTGTTAAATAATCTTCTAAAAGCCCTTTGCACTAAAACAGAAGACCTTAATTCGCTAAACAATAGCACACACTTGGCTTTTTCTTGATCAGAAAACATGTTTCTAGATCAGAATCAAATGTTTGAAGTTATTGCACAATTTAACCAACAACAATGAAACAGCTGTTTTCTAAAACAGAGCAATAAAACTAATTGAGCTGAAGAATTCAGAGGTGCCAACCATATTTTTCTACCTTGCATAGCAAATTGTTTATAAGCATTCAAAATTGCACCATTCATTTATGAAAACCCTGTATATTTTATATATATATATATATATAATATATATATATATATATATATATATATATATATATACAGGGTGATTCATGAAGTTTCTCCCCCCACTTCTACAGCAACATTGTAAACTAGTAAAAATAATGAAAAAATGTTATATAAACATAGGTCCGAAAAAACGCTTTCGTTAGCGAGTTACAGCTAGCGAAAGATTTCGACTGAATTCCTGGGTAAAGAGTAAAATAAAGCCATACTGAACTTTTGGAAAGATTAATTAAGTAAGAAATATCGTGGATTCTTATGTATTTTTTACCTGATAAAGCTAATAAAATAGGTTTCAGAACTGTACCTGTAGTAGTTTTTTGAGGGATTCAGGGTTTAAATGCAAAAACATTGGGGCACGAAAACAATGTTTTTTTTAAGTTTGATGTACAATAACTTTGTTAAATTGGTAATAAATACATAAAAATCAACAAACATTAATTGTAGAGAATTTAATTCTGAGAAAATTGATATAATCAAAGTCTAAAATAAAACAGAAATAAGTACCAAAAAATCGATTTTATTCAGTATAATACATTACTAGTTTTAGGCAAAATTAATCAGGTTGTGGCCAACCGTACGCACCTTTTTATAATAGATGTTCGAAAATGAGGCCATCATTATCAATACATTTTGCAGCACGTTTGTGTATTGCTTTTGTTGTGTTTCTTAATTTTTCAGGACTTACCTGTATCTGCACAAGCCGAATCCATAATACAGGCAATTAATTCATCACGAGAATTCACTTTTGTCTTGTATACAATGTCTTTCATCCATCCCCAGATGCAATAATCCAATGGAGATAGATCTGGTGATCTTGGTGGCCAAGGGTGAGGCCCTCCACGACCAATCCAGTGTCCCAGGAAAATTGATGATTTAAGTAAGCAGAAACGGCACGTGAAAAGTGGGGAGGTGCTCCGTCATGCTGGAAGTACAAATTTTGTCTAATAAGTAAAGGAACATTCTCTAACAGCTGCGGCAACTCTTCTTGAAGGAAATGCAAATAGAACTCAGCATTTAGGCGTCCAGGTAATATGAAAGGTCCAATCAGGCCGATTGTGCAAAAGGCCACACCAGACATTGACGCTAAATCGGTGTTGAAAGTTCTGTTCCACTACTTCATGTGGATTTTCTTCTGCCCATGAGTGTTCATTGTGCAAGTTATTGGACACACCATCCAGAGTGAATTGTGCCTCATCCGTAAACAAAATACGTTTGTAGAGTTGATTATTAATATTCAAAAAGTTGCAAAACTCCAAGCGAAGCGGACCATCCCCTAGCTGTAGATGTTGAACCTTTTGTTTATGAAACGGATAAAATTTGTTTCGATTAAGTGACCTCCACACCGTTGACCGCGAAAAACCTCCTATCCGCCTAGAAATACGTCGTGTACTTACACCTGGACTGCGATGAACAGCATTAATAACAATATCATCATAAGTTGGACAGCTCGTTCATAATCGGTTCTAGTACTTGGTAGTGATCCTGTTTCCCGAAGAGTACGAAAAAGTTCCTGAAATTGTTTTGGTATCTGGAATCCTCCTATTAGGGTAACGTAGTTCATATTCTTCTACAAGCAGCTCTAGCATTACCATTACAGTAACCCAAAATAAAAACCATATCAGCGTATTCCTCTGATGTAAATAAGTAAGGCATTTTTTCTTTTTCGCTGAATAAACAATCGAATTATAACTCACAGAAAAATTGCATTTAATAACACGATTCACAGAACCCCGATCTCCTGCTGTAGCTTGCAAAACACCACTAATACACAGTTCTAACGTAAACAGTACAGAATAAAACCATTGTTGATCAGCTGTTTATTCGTGCGTTACCAACTTAGAAATTAATAAAACAAAAAAAAAAACTGCATTTCGATGATTAGTAAAAAATAATGGGAAAAATGTTTGCTTCATTTATTTTCGAACATTTGATGTAAATTTTTATTAAAAAAAATACAACGTAATAAAACATGATATTTTTATTTACAAACAAATCTATTTAACAATTAATCTTGTTTTCTCAATTTATCTCATCATTAAGGAACAAACATTTTGTTTTTGTTTTATTTTAACTAAATACCGTACGGTATTTCTTTACAGCTAGTAATGTATTATACTGAATAAAATCGATTTTTTGGTACTTATTTCTGTTTTATTTTAGACTTTGATTATATCAATTTTCTCAGAATTAAATTCTCTACAATTAATGTTTGTTGATTTTATGTATTTATTACCAATTTAACAAAGTTATTGTACATCAAACTTAAAAAAACATTGTTTCGTGCCCCAATGTTTTTGCATTTAACCCTGAATCCCTCAAAAAACTACTACAGGTACAGTTCTGAAACCTATTTTATTAGCTTTATCAGGTAAAAAATACATAAGAATCCACGATATTTCTTACTTAATTAACCTTTCCAAAAGTTCAGTATGGCTTTATTTTACTCTTTACCCAGGAATTCAGTCGAAATCTTTCGCTAGCTGTAACTCGCTCACAAAGCGTTTTTCGGACCTATGTTTATATAACATTTTTTCATTATTTTTACTAGTACAATGTGCTGTAGAAGTGGGGGGAGAACTTCATGAATCACCCTGTATATATATATATATATATATATATATATATATATATATACATATATATATGCCAAGAAACATGTTTATTTTTATATAAAATATGAAAAGCCCTCATTCGCGCGCTCATCGCTTCTACATTTCGATATACTTTGTGCCTTTCATTGTTGTGGCAATTTTGTCATCATAAAAATCAATTGGTTTAATGTGCAAATATTAAAAACATAAGATATGACATGCAGGTTGCTTAGTAATAATTAAGGTCATAAAAACTACAGATAATAACAATAACAAAAAATTAATAAATAATTTAAATCATAACAATAACAACATTTATAAACTTTGACAGGTCTCTAGTAATAACACTAAAAACTAATAATAATGTTAAAATATTAAAGCTATGTCATATGCATGTGGGAGTAAAAAAGATGCGAGTTAAAATTTTTAAAATACTAAAAACTATAGGCCATGGACAGCTCCCCTGTTTTATTGGCTACAATATTGTAATTTAGCACATTTGTGCCTCATGACGCCTAATTTTAAAATAATCATATATATTATTTTCGCAGCCATGATAAATTGTAAAAGTATAGGGATTATAAACTGAGCTTCTATTCTTGATATAGCAAAAGTTAATAACTTTATGATTTAAAACATCCAACGTTTAGAGAAAATTAACTAATATTCATGGTTATATATAAGGAATTTTGATTCAGATCTAACATCGATAGGTGTTGAAATAGGGTTGTAGCAATAGAAGATCTATATTTTTTTAACTTCTCGGTTCCATAAAAGGCTGAAACTTCACAAACGCGTGTCTTGTTCTCTCAACCCAGAAATAAGGGGATTGTAAATTTTTAGATATACGAGAAGATTGCAAAGCTGCACAGATTACACTAATCACTGCACTTGTATGTCATTCCAACCTCTATATTTGTGGAAGACGGTTTACTTGATTGGTGACCAACGGTAGCATTCTGAATGTTCCAAAGATAAAGAGTTCCCAGAGTGTTAAAGATGTAGAATATAAACGATCAAGACAGATTACACGAGGTTTTGCTGATACCAACGCTATGTGAAGACTGCACTAAGACCATTGAAGGATGTTATCGGCATTCAGATCATATTGCTAATTATATTGCTTAGAATACTGCATATTGCTTTTATAATGGTAATTACACTAATTATCCTGTGCAGCATTTCTGAAGGAGTGCTGAGTTAGTAATGTTTTAGAGGAAAACAGGTTAAACTTTTGAATGTTTCCTTCACAGATTATAACTAGAAACTAATTAGTAAGGGAGAGATAAAGTAAACTCAGATTAACATGTAATTCACTTGCCAATTCAATTAATGATTAAGTTAAATGTTTTTGTTTTACTAACCTACGTACTTAAAACTTCAATATTTGTCCGTTGGACTATTTGTCCATGAATAGTATGAATAACGAACTATCTTCAATAACGTGTTTCGCAGTTTAGACCACGGAGTTATGAGCACTAGTTTACAAACATATAGGCAACTAGCTCTTCCATACTGCTTTATGTTGTCATGATGTTGAAAGAGGTGGAATGCCAAATCTCCATATTCCTGAAATGGTAATTGGTATTGATTGTAAAATATAATACTCGACATGTAATTTAGAAATGCTTTAGTTAGAATCCCTGAAGTCAGGAGGGACAAGGTAACCCCCAATATGTAACCCAAGGTAACCACTAATAGGCAATTCTAAACGTCAATATTTAATAGGATTTTATTTTTCAATTTAGTTTCTTAAGTTTTTTTAATATATTATGTAGAACTTTAAAGCACTATAGGGTTTCACTAGAAAGGCAGAGAATAAGACAGACTCATAGGAATCACACATCTTGTGCAGTCTTTTAAATGTACTATCATATCAAAGTGTCAGTGGGATATAAATAATAAAACATCTTTCAAATATTTAAACTTGGATAACGTGTTTAATAATAGTGATGTACGTTATATATTTTGTCGGGTATTGTTTAAAATTAATTGGTTATTCTCTCTGAAAGTAGGTAATACCCTAAAATTATTTATACTGTAGATTTGAAGATCAGGTAATCAAGGTCATTTTAGGTCTAAGTACAATGAGAGGGATTGCTCAGCTTCTTATCCTAAGCGAAGAAAGTAAATGTAATAATGTCACAGTTTAACTAACGTTATTAGTCAAAGATATGTTCATTGTAATCATTTGGCATGATATGAATTTACATATTTTAAAAATTAAGTCACACATATATAGTAAAGACAACATTTTCATTATTATTTGTATTTAGTTAGTGAAGTCTATCACTCGAGGGAGCTGGAAAAACTGGTCTAAAATCTTAAATATTTTCTTAATCTTAATGTCTATACATGTAATATGATGCAATATTGAGATATATGATGGTGAATGACACCCCACGGGATTTGGCTGAGCATTAGTTAACTTTTTACGTAGGTATTATAGATAACTTTGATAGCAACGAAAAACTCACTGGATAAACATATTGGTAATCAAATGCAGCGTAGTCATATGGCATTCTAACATAAGACATAGTAACAAATGTAGTTATCAAACTTTGCCTGCAACCTTAGAGAAGCTTTTTATGTGATTGCTAGTGTGATGTACTCCTCCTACCTTAGGTTACCAAACGAAGAAAAACTTCTAAAAATTGGTGCTAGGTCATAGTTGAAGATTAATAGACTATAGATGATGATGAGAAATTGAAATGCGCGATAGTTTCAAAACATCATGAAAAAATAATTGTATCTTATTTTATTATTTTTACGAATTAAAAATATGAAAAACCTTTAGTGACAGTTGAAAAAAGTTGTTATCTCTTGGTATTAACTGATGTTTTTCACAAATTGATAAGTATATACTTGTGAAAAAGTCTTACGATACGATGAAGAACTGCGTTATAATAATTAAAACAATGACGTAGAATGGAGATATTACATGACTATTATATCAGAGCTCATCTGTTGTAATCAGCTTACACACGCTGCTGACGCAGCTACACATTTCTGTCGAGGAATGTGAAATCTAGCGGACTGGATTACGGAGATTCCACTCTGAATACATAATCTACAACATACTCCAGAGTCGTTGAGGAATTAATCACAGTGGGCTTGGTGTCATTTTGGAATCTTTGTTCTTGGAACATTGTTTTTATTAAATATTATTAATTTTAAAAACCTTTATTACAACCATGTCAAATCTTATATTTGCTAGTGATACAAAAAACTGAAAGTCGATGTTTAGTTAAATCTAAATGTAATGTTTTATACAGGTATAATAGAACAAAAAATGTAATAAGAATAATAACATTTCAATATTTTACTAATCCATAGGTTTATTTATCATAATATTATTAAAACACATTTCTTAATTAAGTCTCTACTGTAATATAAAGACGTTTCGATACTTATTTTTATAGAAATTGCATCAATTATTAAACTTTTCATAAATAGGTACAAGTTAAATTTGTTCAATAACAATCAAAGAAAAAAGTATAATCCTTAGTATGACCAATTCCAATGAAAGTTAGTTATACTGATCTCATTGCTGCTAGATATTCAAATAATATTATGCCCGTAATTTTAAAACTGTGTTATATAGTAAACATTAATTGATTAAAAAAAACTTTTAAATTTAAATGTTTTATTGAAATATTTATAATTTTAAATAGTGTATAATAGAACGTTTTCAAAATGAGATGTATAAAGAAACCATCATGAGAAATATGAATAAGTAAATATTTATTACAAATACGACTGTTTTATAGATGTCAATTTATGTGAAAAGAACGTTAAAATGACTATACACATTTTTCTTTTATTTATATATTTCAAATATTTTTAATATAATACAACTTTCCGATAATTTCACGTCTGACACAGCCTTAACTGGTTCCCTATCATTTCCTTCCTTTAAAAGTTAATGTGTATTACGATAGTTCAGCATATAAAGGGCCCCAGTAATCGGATATAGGCCTACATCTATTGCTCATTTGCTGATTTTGCAGACAGAAATATCCTTAATCTTTAAAGAAAATATTTCTTTATAGATTATGCCTACATGCCTATTTAAATATCATATGCCTACATATGTGTATTTAAATTTTGTGCTTATATGCATAGTGTATCAAGTAGTTTTATGATTTACAAATCATTAAAAAGCACATAATTATAACGGATTTATCTATATACAACGTCTAAATAATGTAAAAAACATTTAATCTAATATTTAAAAAAACATTTTATACAAAAACATTACTAACTATGGACCTATGTATGTCCCTCTGTATTATCTTTTGCCTGAACATTTGTTCTGAAGATTATGAAGTTTTTTTAGCACTTGTTCTTATTGGAATAATTTTTGATGATTGTGTCTATCAATCTCAAATGAACTATATATTATCAGTTTATGGTCTTTAAGGTAAAGTTAAAAAATGGCTTATTAAACTGATAAATAGTCACCGAAAATCTAAATTAGACTTTCTTCAAAATTACCGCGTTGTCAACATAAAGATTAACAGTGATCTATAATGCGTACACATTTATTTATTTATTTTTATATTTCTCAAGGATAATTCCAACTTTTTGTAAAAATGCACTCTTTTTCACGTGCAAAATCTAATATATATACAACCGCATGTGTAACTGACTGACTCACTCACGTATACTAATTCTAACCTACTTCCAGATGAGTTAGAGACTTGAAATTTGGTACACAGATAGCTTTCCACGTGTAACCACCAGGAAAATCCCGAAAAGAGTGAGAATTTTTCATTTTCAACCCCTCAAAAAAATTCCCAAAAAGTCGCGCATTCTTCACCCCTGCAGGCATTTTTGTAAGCCCGATAGCGGGCGAACCGTTGGAGCTAGCTCGGATCTGACGGAAAATTCATGGTCAGGAATGAAGTGAACTACAAAAAAGGTCTAATGACTTTTTGCTCTATCTTCCATGGTTAAGCGACAAAAACGCTCGAACATTTGAAATTCCAGAGAATTTTTCGATAAAAATAAATGTTTCAAGCCCGATAGCGGCCGAACCGTTGGTCGTAGCTCAAATCTGATTGACCCATCAAATTAGCAAATTGCGCGATCTACAGAAAAGGTCCAGTAATCTTTATGCCCTATCTCGATTGGTTTTGGCCGAAAAACGTGATTATGTACAATTTTGTTGTAACTTTTTACGCGAAACTTTTGTTTTTGGGGTCGATAGCGGCGAAACCATTGGTCGGAGGTCAAAATAAGACTAACGTTTTATTTAGGAAATAAGATGACCTACAAAAAAGGTCCAGTGACTTTTTACTATATTTCCCTTAGTTTGACCGCAAAAACGCGATTAAGTGAAAATATTGGACATTTTCGCCTAAAAATTTACATTCCGGGCTTGATAGCGGCTAAACGGTTGGTCGTAACTCAAAACAAATTTTAAACGGGATTTAGGAAATCACGTGATCTACAGAAAAGGTTCAGTGACTTCGGGAGTTGGCTGAGCGTTAGCTAAGCGTCAATAGTAGATAGGGACAGAGGAATATTTATTATGTTCACAGACACAATACCCTCTAAAAAAGGCCCAAGTGTGTCCATTAACCCCCGGTAATATTAACCCCCCCCCCCGGGGATTTCCTGGTATGACCTGATAACCTCCTGTACATTCAACCCCCCGCCCTGATGTGTTAACCCCCCTGGTAACCATTAAACCCCCCCAGGGAATTTCCTGCCATGACCTCATGTCCGAATTTTACCAGTCACCAAATCTCTTAACCCCCCTCCCACCCCGGGAAGATCCTGGTATGACCAGATAACCCCCTGGAGACTTATCCCCCGGTAACGTTAAACCCCCCCTGGGAATTTTGTTCATATGACCAGACAATATCCCTGACGAAATTAAACCCCCTCTTGTCTTAACCTCCTTAACATTAATCACACCCACCCAGGGAATTTCTCGCCTGACTAGATAGTCTCCTGGTGATATTAAACCCCCTGTTCGACTTAAAATACTGCCTTTGAGGTCGGTTTTTTTATTATGTTTATACTAAACAATTCAAGATAGCTGACCCGTGCAGACTTTTCTCCCGAGCTCATTTCTGGCTAAACCCATAGGTCGTAGATCAGATCTGAGGGCACAATCGAAAGATGACAAAATTAAATTTCCGACAAGAAAGGTCCAGTCACTTTTTGTCATATCTCTAACGGTTATCCCATATATATACAGCCGCATGTGTAACTGACTCACTGACTGACACATAGGTAATACTAAATTCTAACATAGTTCTAGAAGTGCTGGAAACGTGAAATTTTGCACACACGTCGCTCGTATCTTCAAACCTCCGGGAAAAGTCTGAAAATCGGAGTTTTTTACTTTTGAACCCCTCAAAAAAATTGCCGAACGGACCCCTGTTTTGCCCTTGCAGGCTTTCCTTTGAAGCCCGATAGCGGGCGAACCGTTAGAGCTAGCCTCAATCTGACGAAAAATTCATAATCAGGAATGACGTGAACTACAAAAAAGATCCAGTGACTTTTTGCTCTAACTCCATTGGGTTCGGCCGCAAAACGCGATTACATTAAAATATTTTGAAATTTTCGCCTAAAAATTTACCTTTCGGGCTCGATAGCGGCTAAACGGTTGGCCCGTAGCTCAAAACAAAATTTTCAATGGGATTTAGAAAATTACGTTATCTACAAAAAAGGTTCAGTAACATTTTGCCCTATCATCAACGGTTTGGCCGCATAACGCGTTTAAAAGTATAGATTATTTACGTTTTACTTGAGATATTGTTTTCTGGGCTCTGTGTTAGCGGAACCTTTGAAGTTAGGGTAGAATAAAAATCGCATTTTAATACGAAACAATGTGCTCTACAAAAAAGGTCCGGTGACATTTTACTCTATCTTTTATGGTTTAGCCGTAAAACGTAATTATGTTGAAAATTTCACTCAAAAACTTACCTTCTGGGCTCGATATTGGCCGAACCGTTAGCCCTAGCTTAAATGTAAAATGTTTTTGTAACTAGCTATTCATAGGATCTAAAAAAAATGTTCAGCAGCTTTCTATCGTTTATCTTTCCGTAAGCCTGATAAATGCTCTAAATGACAAATTATTCGTCGTTACTTTTAGGTGTTTTAAATTTTTCAATTATAATTAGTGCGCTTCATGCTGGGTTCCAGCTTGACCTTGTATTACTACGTTAAACGAGTGACTAAAACCCCCCTCCACGTCGGGAGTTGGCTGAGCGTTTAGTGAAGTTTCAATAGTAGATAGGGACAGAGTGTTTTTTATTATGTTCAAAGACACAACACCCTCTAAAATAGGCCCAAGTGTGTCTAAACCCCTTGTAACATTAACCCCCCCCCTGGGGATTTCCTAGTATTACCTGATAACCTCCTGAGTACATTAAACCCCCTGATGTGTTAACCCCCCCCCCGGTAACATTATACCCCCCCGGGAATTTCCTGGCAATGACCACATGTCCGAATTTTACCAAATCACTAAATCTCTTAACCCCCCCTTGGGAAGTTCCTGGTATGACAAGCTCACCCCCTGATGTCTTAACCCCCGGTAACGCTAAAACCCCCCCCCTGGGAATTTCATGGTATTACATAATGTTCCGAATTTGACCTATCACCAAATCATTCTTATTCCCGAATTTGGCCAACACCCAAAATGGGGGCCTGGGGGCGTAGCCCCCAGCGAGCCGAAGCGAGTTATTAGATATACAAATGAATGTACAAAAAGTAAGTTTTTCTAGTACCTAGAGTATGGGAATTTGGTAACGCTCAGTCAAACTGCACTGAGAAATATTGCACAGCGTTTTCTCCTCTTGTCATACTAAAAGTTGCAATACAAATATTTAACATCTAGAGTTAATATTTTCTCGCCATGGTAATCCCCGAGTATGCTTTGCTAATACTCTGCCTAGTTATATAGGAGCACATGCAACATCATCGAACTTGACCTTTGTTATGTAGAAATTTAATTTGATTAAATTTCCAAATATTTAGCTACATTTTTCTCGAGACCTAAATTCTGCACAAGTATAGGCAAACGGTTCAAGAACGACAAAATAAGAATTTTACCAGCCCCAGGGTAAGAAACTTCACTAACGCTCTTATAATAAAATTATGGAACTGTATACATCCCTAAAGTATGGATTATATTTTGTATACATTTTTTACTAACTGATACTATTGTCCTCTAAAATTCAAGTAGAACTAAATTGTCCATCACGGTTATTTTCATACTCTAATCTATGAGTAATATATTTAACCAAAACTAGATAGAAAGTATCTTCAAAATTACATGGTTATTATACCTCACAACAAGCAAAGGTAGTTATATAGTAAGAAAATGTTAAATTTATAGATATAGATTGGGTTTTTGATATAGGTGAACGATTACACCAGTTGTTTGATTGATTACACTGTTATCATACTCATACTCATTTCATTGATTTTTCACCAAAAAAGTATAAGCATTTTTTGGGATGTACAGTTTGTTTTGTCAATTAATGTTAGCAAACATTAGAATATATCTTTTACATGCAGTACTATATTGTGAGCACAATAATTAATACACAATACATACTTGAGACTTCATTATTGATTTATATTGATCTCAAATTTTAATACTCTAAGTATTAGGTGTATAAATCATCGATATGCATGGACTTTAGAGCTTAAAAACACAGTCATGAATTTTCAGTAAAACCACTTCAAAGCCGGCTCGGTCACATTGTACACAGCCAAGCCGCAGAACATTGGATAGACGTGTGATCATGTGCTACAGTGGGTCTCCCATAATCTACTGCCTCTCTATTGCGTTGCAATTGTTAGAACTTGCAATTCGTGGTCTTACTAACTATTCTTTTTTTATAAATGTACTTGAAGAATAAATAATATACCTTTTTATTTGTTAATTTAAAAAGAAATATATTAATACGGTAGATTTCAATACTTGAAATATAAAAATATTAGTGAAAACTTATAACATAGACAAAGTCCAAGATCCTACTACCCAGCACACTCTGGCGTTGTAGTACCCTCCTTAACGGAATATTTGTTATTTAAATATTGATACAACATAAAATCGAACTTAATGAGCAAAAATGCAAATGTATCATGTGATGTGACAAAATAACTTGAGAATAAATTTATCCGTAAACTATAAATTTTTCATGGAACTTAATTTGCACATGGACAATAATGATATTTCGTATATGGTAGAGTATTTCCAATGATAGATTTTGGCTAAATGTAACTAAAGTTTGTCATTAAGTAGCGTGAAACAATTTCCCTTTCGTCTGCGGGAGGGATGTAAAGTGTCTTTCCTGTTCCTTATCTGCCTGTAGGCAAAATATCTTGTAAATGAATGAGCTACAGACTTGTCATATTAATTGTCTTTTTTGGTGTACTCCTACATTGCTACATGTAAATAAGAATTACATATTAAATATATTTTGTTCAAATATATGAGCGAATGTTTGTCAGGAGTCCATGGCATATTTTTGGGTAATGCCAAATACTAAGCGAACAATACCACGCCACGGTAGTATAGAGATGTTTAAAATAATTTTTTAAGTACAGTAAAATAAGGTTAGGATCAAGTTTGGGATTAAGTTCTTATCAAATAGTTAATACACAATAATCATATTTAAGTCTGTGCATGGCCAAAGACCAAAGAAAACTAAACAGTTTTAATAGAGAGTTAAATTGTTGATATAATTACCTACTAATGTTCCATATGTCGTTCCCATGTTTTTGTACTCTTTAAGCTCTTGGGTATCACACCTTTCAATCTAAATTTCTTCTCTTGAGAAAATTCTGTACATAACCATTCTCATGTCATTTAATCTTGATATGCATTCATATACATTTAAATTCCAATAAGCACTACATAAACAAACTATTTAATTATAGAACCTATTCCTTGCTGTGGAAATATTGATAACTCAGATGTGTCTGGTACTTCACTTTCAATATTAGATTTAATATATGATTTATTTCAATTGTAAGATTGGCCTTGATATAGATTTCTAGATATCTCTGGTCGGGCAATACTCACAAAATAAATTAAGTAGAGTTCAAGCCGATTGTTTGTAGTAAATTAAGCACCCTGTTGTCCAGATCAATGTTTTAGATATATAAAAATAACTTGCTTAATTTTTTTGAAATCTAAAAAAAATATATGACATATATGACCATTTTTGTAATATATGACCATAAAAATCTTTTTGTAAAATGTTCTTCGTAGTATACCGTTATGCAAAACAGGTATTTATATTAAAACATGAATTTTAATGAATGTTAGTGTTAAAATTTATAGTATAAAACATTGATTTTATAATAGGTTTTAATGTTATATAGAGATGTATACATCATACATTGTCAAAGAATGTTCAAAATAAATTACTGATTTTGTTTCTGGAAATATGTCGTATTATTGTTCCCATCTTCATAAAGCTTTAAACTGGGTAAAACTTAATGTTTACTTATAATTTAAGTATAAAATAAACTCTATTACAAGTGATTTAGGATTAAATAGTTTAAATATACAGTAATATATTTTATGGAGTCATTCATTGCTATGAACATTTGAATCAAAAATACCTAATAATAATATTTTCCATTATAAATGTTTATGGTATATTTATAAAGCTCATGATATATTGATTGTGAATTTCAGAGTAATGCAATGGCATACTGCCATTTTTAGATACGACTTTACAATATAAATTATATGGCTTAACTGTTTTACATATTAAATAATATGTGAATAAAATTTACTCAGACATAGATAAGTTATAAAAAAGCATTATTTTGTTAATTTTTAGAAATAAAAACAAACTTTAAACAATCTCTTCAATTATAAAACTTTTAAAAATGAAAAATTAATTGCTTCAAAAATAGTAATAAATAACTTTTCCAAACAGTAAACAAATTAATCTGATTTATCACATCTCCGAGTTCTAATAACCCAATAATGCTTAGATAATGTTTTCATTTAACATGCTAAAATATAAAGATAGCAATATTTACATATTAAAATAATAAACATCAGATTCAAAGGAAGGATTTATTATCGGTTGACTGGTAGTTTTCCGTCCCAAGGATCATTCAACAATGCTTGACCTAGATGCTGTAAGAGCTTTCAACTGTGAAATCAGATTGAAGACTCAGATATCTCTATTACCACACTTAAGACATGTTTATTATAGTATTTACGAAAACATTACCTGTCTATTCGAAAAAATAAGTAATTTTATACTCGAAGGGTTCATGTTAACCAATTTGAAATTTATAAATTTACTTCTAGTTATAACTATACAGACTTAGTACTATAAAATTTACTGAGTATTATATTGCATATTGTTTACTAATATTCTATACTTCATTTGTATATTACTGGCAGTTCCCTTTAGCTTCCACGCACATTCTTGTTCAATGCCAGAACATCATAATCATATCATATCCAAGAGGCATAGCACTCATGTGACAAGTCGTGGCAATTTAAAGATATTTATATTCGAGTTATCGTGCAACTTGATTGGATACTTCAGAAGATTTCAGAAACACTTGAAATGTCATAGGTTAAGAAAAATAAACATAAAGTTGGAGAGTGTTACCCTTCTTAGTGAGAGCATCTTTGATACAATGGTTCTATCATTATTTTGGAAGGAGAAATATTTAAAATCAACAATCATATAAATTAGCTTATACGTAACGTGAGGGAAATAATTGAAACAATCTTACATAAAATATTTGCAATTAAATAAATCCTTAAATATACCATCCTTGAATAACAATCGTTCCTTGTTTCGCAGGGTACCCGACTCTTACATGTCCTCGTTAGTACCGTGTGTTTTCATTCATGGAAAGTATACGCGTAAAAGCGAGTAAAAGAAAATGCAGTACAGTGCTATTCTTGCTCTCTATTATATGATCTATACCCTCCCATTTCCTTACTTCAGTACAGGAATAACACCGACTTTTATAAACCTAATCAGTGTCGTATCTCTCATCAGCGCAAGATACTCAATTCTCCTTCCATGCTTTCCATGCTTTCTCAACCCTGCTCTAGTGCATTGCTTTTTGATTTTATTTGCTGGTATAATAAGCTCACTGCACTCGCTTTTTGTCTTAAAATTAAAGTCATCTAGGGAAGGACTCATTGAGATATCTTATTGCTTCTCCTCCTGCTTTTTTCTGATTCTCTGAATATTCGTTGCCGCCATTTAAAAATATCCAATATCGCGTATGTTACGTGCACAAATTGAAACTTTTGATCATTACTTTTAATATAATCATAATAGTAAAATATTATCTAACATATACCTTAACAGGTTTAAATACAATATTGATGAAGTCTATCTTAAAGGTGATTTCTATTAATAAAATACTAGAAATTCTCATTTCCTTGGATACTCTGATTTTGGACTATTAAAAATATCTTAAAAGATAACAAAGTGAGTCCTGACAAGCTCAGGAAATGCGTTTAACAGTAGGCAGCATTTTTATTGATATAGATTAAACCATGTGAATAAAATGTAGTGACTTTTCAAATGTATTTAAGGTATTGCTGTTAATTTCATTCTTTTTATTTTAAAATAATTTTGATATATTTGTAGTTGAAGCAAATTAAAGGATCAGCGGTATGTAGAATCATGAATATCTCGATACCGCTATATCGAGATACGAGTATTCAGTTACTATTTAATATTTAAATCGGTTTAAACGAAACAGCTGATGGTATTAAAAACTTTTATTAATAATATTTATTTACTGCAACGTATTTTTTAAGGGAATTTACGCGACGTTAGAGGTTAGTGTGAGTGTTAAGCTCGTTTACATTTAAACTTCATCTTCTTGAATAGTGTCAAATATAGACTACACGATCAAGTGTAATCTACATGAAGATATGTTCATATTGTCTTATCATGTGTAAAACCGAGTGGAGTCCGACATTTGCTAAACCATGCTGAAAAGTTAGCTGAAACCAAGATTTTAAAAAAATGTATTTAGGGCTCTTTTTCTTCTTTCACCGTCCTCTTCCTGGGACCAATTTGATAGCACAGTTTAGATTAGTATTTTGTGAGATGAGACTATATAAATACAGAAAGACATAAAAATGGATTATGAAGCTAACGAAACTATACATTAAGACATGCAATAATGAAAATATTTTAACTAAAATAGCATAATATTTCTTTACACTTCAAAAATATTGATAAACGTATACGAACCATATTGAAACTGGAAATCAGCTCTTTTGAAATCCTGTAATAATGCAATGTAGCACTAATAAATTTTATTAAAATGCCTAAAAAATAATATTTACATTATTTTAAATTGTGCAGCATCGTATGTATAAATAGTTACATAAACCTAATTAAAAACATTTTCTTAAGAATTCATAAAACAGATCTAGATTCCCAATCAATTCCGATATGTAATACATAATACAAATTATTTCAAGTTATTATATAGATAGTATTGGCATACTAGTTAAGCCTTTTAAATTATGCTTTTCTTATGTACAGTAAATTTGTAGGGTACGACGAATGTGTACCACTAGTACAAGGCGTAAACTTTTATGAGAATTACAACAGTAAAATATTTATTCTCGACAATCTCTCAATAAATATTAATTATATAAATATACTTTTTCTAATAGGACTACTTTGAACGAGAAAGCAAATGTAATGACCAATCTGATATTGTTTCTATGCTATCCACTACAGTATTAGATTACAGAATTAATTACTAGTTCAATTTAATTGAAGTTCTAAATTAGTTTGCAGCATTACAGCACCTAGGAGAATCGTTTATCAAATGGGGTTAGTAATTGTTTTGTATTGTTGGATTGAATACTCGAAATGGCTGTAACACTTTGCTTTTGTTATTCATTTACATTATTTATTCCGTTATGGCTGTAGCTGGAAGTTTTATAATATAAGTAAAGTACCTACCTATCTATAAGTAAAGATAGTTTTAAAAATTTTCCACGTATACAATATTTCTTTATCAGTATTTTTTATAAAATATAAACGTCAGTGTCATTAAATGAAAGTTATGAAATATTAAAAGAGTTTTAAGATTATCTATACCAAAAATATAATAATTAATTTAATAACCAATTTAATTGATTTATCTAAACAATAATTATTTTAAATACGGTACAATTTACAACAACAAAGTAGTGGGTGCAGTTATGTCATGTAATAAATGTGTGAGGCGTTACACGTTGACCCACTTGCCTAGCTGAGTGCGCTATCACTATTGTTATGGTTGGAGTTTATTTTTTGATTCTGACACATTTTCAACATTTAATTAAAGTTATTTTCCGTTACACTTATAATTACCTGCAATCCACTGACTTTCAATACATCTTCTCGGGATTGGATAAAATTATCTCCTTTAGGTTTGTAAATGCTTTGTAACATTATAAAAGACTATACCCATACGGACCCGAGATTTTACTCAATCCATTTTCCAGTATCAGAACCCCCACTACAGTATGCGGATATATCTGGTTTGCAATTGTTCCAATTTCATCTAAACACCGAATATTTTTGCTAAAACTTTGCATTATATGTAAGGTCTTGTAAACATCTTGTAAGTAGGAATTTGGATACATTTGTCTCCAGTGTTTGTCCCTGTGTTTTTTGTTTGTGTTTTGTATTTGTTCTGTGTTAGGAATTATTAGTGTGGTATCATTTAGTATAATACCGTACCTTAATATGCACTTTAATAAAACTTAATCTTGCCCTTACCTATATGAAATCTCAAGCCAATATCTTAATTTGTTTTCAGATATCCTGCGAAACACCGGAAATTGTCGTATATACTCGTAGACCAACAAAACGGAAATATATTCATAATCTGAGTAATAGAAAGCTTTTCAAACTTTAAAATATACAGTTTAAACCGTTTGCAACATGTAATAAAGACAGTTAAGCTTCACCATGTTCAACCTAATCCCTTAGACGGATCGTTAGCCCATTCAGGTTAAAGTTGCATGCAAAGTTTCAAGTATACAGCTCAATACGTTCTCGAAATATCCTGCGAACTCATAATACTACTTTAAAAATTATTATATACTTTAAAAGTAACATTAGGAAAGAGCTAGTTTTGTTTTTGCTTTGTAGCAACCAAAAATAGAATTTCAAATCATGTTATTTAAAACATTGTGCTTAGCTAACCCGAGTACTATAAACCTGATTTCTTATTAATTGTACTGTTCTGTTACAATTGTATGATGTACATTTAAATTATACAAAATGGTTTTATAAATTACTTAGAATTTTAGATTAAGACGAGTTATTAGCTTGTATGAACATAAAATGTATTCACTGAAAGATTTAATTTAGCATCACAAGACGAGAACCTAATAATTACTCGCTTATGAATATTCCGCTGCATTAATCTTTCTGAGTATTCTTGATACTCAGCTGTTAATTTCTACAGCCGTACTGCTTTATTACATATTAGTAAACGCATTAGATAGTTTGATATTCACTCATAATTTTTTAATGTCAGAAGGAGAGGTTATCTAATCCCTTTAATAACCGTTATTTTTACGAATGTTCAAAGATTTTCTAATTTTTAGAACCAATTAGTTATGATCATTTTTTTAAATTTATAGTAGGTTGTTTTGGTACAGTTGCTATGGATTTTTATACATACGAGAATATTCTGGAAAATGCATTGACTTTGTCTGCAGTTCGTATAATATTAGTACTTTGTTATTTCGCTTAAGTTATTTTAAGCCTAATCCAACTGATGATGCTTTAAAATTCTAACACTGAAAGGGAACACCTGAAAGCCTCAATTTCACACTCTAAAAGTTTCTAAAAGTATTTGTCTACGTTCCTTAATTCCATATGAAATTTTAATTTACGAAGTAAAATGTGCGATAATATCATTACATAAACATATTTTGCCACATTCGGCTTCTTAACTATCACAACCACGAGAGATAATAAGTAATATCACGCAAATAAAGCTAATAGAACTCTGACATAAATAGACCTCCAAGAAGTGTATTTACGTAGTGTTCGTACAATATCTTATCGAACGATTATTACCATCATATAAGCAAACTGTACGACAATTTGTTGCACGCTTTTATCAAATGTTGAAATATTAATGGGATTCTAGAAATTAGGAGTCCATAAATAGAAAGGTGTTCACTTATGTATCTAATTACGAAAGTCTGTACAGTTAAGGCGCCTGCTGTGGGAGAAGCGCAGACAATAAATCAGCTGTTTATATTCTCACCTGGAACAACTTAACAGCTTTTTAATGGCGCTACTTTACACTTGATTGCTCCTCTTATATTTGATGAAAGTTTACAGATGAGCAAAAATGTAACAGATGTTCACTGAATTTCATATATGAAAAAAGTGACAAAAAGTCACTTAGCATGCTTTTTATGTATATGGTACACCACGATGTATAATTTAGCAAACATTTTCGAAAATCAACCATGTTAGAAAACAGTTTATATATTTTAAAATCTATAAAGCACTGTAACTTTGTAAACGCTGGTTGCTCAAACTGACCCCACGTTAAAGTTTCTGTTTACTTATTTTCAGAATAATGTGTAACGTTAGTAGTATACTTCTTATTCATCTGACATTAAGATTTCGTAACAAGTCTAGGATAATTAAAAGGCATTACTGGTTGCTATGATTTGCAGTCAATGAAAACGTATTTATAATTGACAGATGACTCATTTTGGTAGATTTATTTAACAAAATTATAGGTAATAACAACTTGATATGCGTGCAGATCAAAGAACGGATGTTTTTTCAAACATCAAAACCTGAGATTCGTTTTGTAGATAAGTTATATACAAAGTTTTAATTTTACTAGATAGAAGGAAAGCCTCGTTCAAGGATTCAAGTTTACAGGTCAGATTGTTCTGCAGGTATCGAGTGGGCAGATATACAGAATTGTATGAAACTGTACGCCTTCTTTAGTAAAATGTTATTTTGGTAGTAAACAACTGCTGCTCTGGTAAAAGTAGTGTTAAAATATTTTCAGATATTATGATCGGTCTTCTTCTGATTAATTTTCTTACAAGTTAGTTATTCAGTACACTGAACTTTGTGAAAGATAAGAGGCTTGAACAATATAGCAAATCTGAATTGGTTTCCTCATTCATTTGATTCATTATAGTTGCTATCTTTTAAGCTAAATTATAGTTTATAACCACTTATGTAAATTTAACATAGAGATGTTCGTTATCGAGCATATAAATATTTGAATAGACAAAGCGTTAGCGAAACCTGTTACTCAAGAGGCTGTACAGTTTCACTTAATTCTATATATAAATGTTCACACGTTATCTACAGATCGAAATAACCTGTACATGTGGTTAAGTTTTTCAAGAGATATACAATATATTTCTTGGTACTATTTAATTTGAGTTTTAAAAATGATGAAGGAATCAGATTTTTTTTAAATGAAGGAGAGGCCGATTCCCTTTTTAGCCTTAATCTGTCCGTCCTCATGGGCCACTGGCCTGTGCGAGGATCTTATCAAACAGAATAAAGGGGAGAGTCGATACAGTACGAGGTTGATTGTACTGATAAACAGTGCAACGGTCACAGACAGGATTTGAATCTGCGCTATCTCTAACTCAGACCCAAAGTCCAACGACTTAGACCGCTCGGCTATCGGCACTCCCATAAGATAAGTAGATGCTTGGTATTTTGGTTCAAAAAATAGATTTAATCTCAAATATCTTGCTTACGTCAGATGTATAAAAAAATTGTAAATCAGTTTCATCATTATATTCCAAACCTAACGGATTGATAGGCGGCAGTTAAACATATCTTATGATGTTATGTGTATGCATGGTAATATACCAAGTGTATATTATCATTCATGTTTACTACAAAATATTTTTGCAAATCTAGAGTATGGTTTTTGCTGACAAGGTTAATTTGCAAATTCATGCTTTTTCTTTACTTTTAATCTCTTCTTAACGTCGAAACCATCACTAGCATATATTGATGCCGTTAGTTCCCAGCTTCATAATGTATTACCAAACATTCCTTTAATACATACTGCAGTATTAAATAGCATTATTGCGGTAGTAACATTAGTCCCAGTAGCTTTATACTCAACCAAATAATTGGTATATTATAATAATTATTTATGCTGTTTCTGAAAATAGCTGTAATGATGCTTAGGTTTAAGCAACAATGAACATATAGTTATGGTTGAGTTAATATTACTTAGATAGATTATTACAACCATTATTTATTAATAAGGTGTATTATAAACTACCATATGCGCGTAACAGTCTGTACTGAAGCTTCAAGTCTATAGCTACTGTAAATGTTTGGCATAGTGATGTGAAATGTAAAAATATCACATTGAGTAGTTAACTTACAAGTTATGTGATTTTCATTTTGCCTTCATGGTTGCCCACAAGGCCTACGTTTACCAACGGCCAGAAAAATTCCAAAAACCTAAGCTTCCAAATGAGGAATGTTTCCAAGTATAAAAGAAAATTGACATATTGAGAATGCGTCAATATCATAATACATTTTGTATCCCCATCTAAAAACTCGTCACAACATAAAGTAGAATAGTATATGAAGAATCTAAAGACCCTGATAACGCATTTATCTTATCTGGACTTTATTTTAGATACTGTAGTAAAGAGTGATAAAAAAAGTAGTTACTCTACTAAACTGGGACTTAAACCCAGAACCCCTACTATCTGAGTTATTAAATTACTTTAACATCCCTTAGGCCTAACTTTTGTGATTTAATTATTTCTTATATATTATTTTCCATCATACATAAATAATAAACAAATATGTAGCAATCAAACAAATCTATAGTTAAATTTCATTGAAAACGTTGGAAAGCACATTTTTCCTAAACCATTGCTATTAATAACATTTAGAATATATAAAGTTCTGTTAGCTGGTCCAAATTACTCACCTATATGAATCTACTGTTAAAAACAATTAAATTTCCATATTAATAAATTAATACTGTATTATTGCTGTATTTGCAGAACACATCTTGCAGTTTCATTGTTTATGTTTCAATAGTTTATATTTTTGTTTACATCTTGTTGTTTATAAGCTTCATAATGTTATTGTATCGCATTCTCTCGATTTATACACTTATTCTTTTTTGTATTTTTATTGCCTTATCGCTTGTATCAGCTATTGTGTAATTTATTGTAAAATGGTTTGTCCGTTAATAAATAAATAAATAAATAAATACTGAATAAACTGATACAAATTCTTTTCTGTTTTTATTGCTACTACAACACGTCAAACGTTTAATGATTAGCCTACAATAAACATCAGGAAAGTATGCATTGACATATTAAAAGTAGTACTAAAAAAATTAGAAATTAAACTGTCCTATACGTGTGACTCACACTTTACGAATAATATGATTGATATGACTTCTAAAACAAATCTGTTATAAATCAATTTGAGGAATTTATATTGCTTACATATATTAAAGATGTTTCGCATTGTAGACGTGATTTAACACGTGCTTGGAACGGTACAGGAGACAGTAAGTTGGATTACATGTGTGGGAATGCTACATCCTCTATATTAAGCCAGTTTATATTAAAACATTATGTGTGACAGAATTAACCATATTTTTTTGTGTGTACTGCATTGAATAATGTCCTTACCACCTGTACAATGACGTTTAAATCATCAATCATATGCATTTGTTAAACTAATATGCATTTAATTTTATCTTCCTTAATTACACTGATATTTCCATTAATCATGATAGTATATACATTAGATTATATGAGATAGAAATAAAGCATAAGACACATTATAATAGAAAGAAATGTTTATACAACAAATTAATGTACTCATTATGTAAAGTATACTAATAAATATAAAAATATATAATAGAAAAATATATAATCTTTCATTGGGATTCATCCGCGGATCACTATGCTTTATTTTCTGTTTCACTAGTATTAGTTACAAATTATTAAGTATTGTACGTGCTTATAAGTAAATACTAGTACTTTTCCGTTTACGAAAACACAAATAACTAAGTTAAGAAACATTTTTTAATGTATCAAATTGACGTCTTATGAGCAAAAAAACTTTGAATCCAAATAATTCGGTTTAGAAGGGAATGGTAATCTCTATGTTAGGTTTAACAAACAGCACCGAAACCCGTTGTATTTTTCAAAGCAAATATTGAATTGTGATTATTAGCATGTTAATGTTGTGATCATGTTACGATGCTTTTAATAATAATATCTTAGCCAATATGCTAATGTAGTACGAAAGTGAAATATTTCAACTTTTTATTAAGTTAAAATAATATGTTTTTCCATATGGCAATTTAAAATTTTATATAATATCATTAAATATATTTTATATACTCTTTTTAAGTGAAAAAGGGAAGATCGATATAAAGCGTAAGAACAAAAATAACCAAATTAAGTGTAATTTATAAAAAAATTCAATATATATATATATATATATATATATATATATATATATATATATATATATATATTGCCCAGAAAATATAATGGTAACATATTATTAGTCTAAATTCGTCCATATCCAAATATAAAAAGGCCAAAATTCAATCTTACCCATCAAAGATTCTCTACCAACTAATTAATTAGGTTCTTATAAATAGGTAATATTGTTTGCATTTCTATAAATCTTTAAATCTATATAAAATACTTCATTTAAGTAACTAATATGCAAATAAATTTATTCTTCTGCAAGATTTCTTAGAATACAAACATTATTTACTGAACAAATACAAATTTTGTACATGTAAAAATAAAAGAGACAATTTACAAGTGAAATCCCCAAACAACTCTCAGCCATTAGTTCTCATGAATATTCACTTTTGGAGTTAAGCTTCCCCAACACATAACGGTTACAAATGTGCACACTTAAAATTATTTACTCTCCTAACAATTATTTGTCCAGACGAAATTTTGTACACTAGTCCGTTTATTACAAAAATTAGGTTTACACTGTTGAAACAATCTAGGCACAAAAGTTAGGTTTAATCTTTTGCTCAATATTAAAACTTGAAACTTGCATAACGATAATAAATATCACCAAGAAACAATTTTCAACCTATTTTTAAATGCATTACCAACACATTGCCTCCAGATTAGTGATTAAAAATTCCTTATAAACATTTACGTGTATGTTGAAACTGTATTAGCAATGAGTAATATTTATCCACGACTTACGTTTATATATGAATTAAATTTTATTTAATATAATAGATCATTTACAATCAAGAAATATTTGGAAATTATATTTGATAATTAGAATATCTCACTTTCTCAATATCTAGTATACCAAAATTTTTTAGTTTTATATAATTACTCTGTAACCTTCTTACATATTATAGGCCAAATTCTTTTGCAGTGAAAATTGCCTCTTTTGTCCATTGTACGTAATTTAGTCTGTTTTACTGCAAAAGCCTTTGAATCGAAAGCGAATTTTCCTAAATCTACCTTAGAGTAGGTCTATATACATACTAACATTGTTGTCTTGAAAACTTAATAAAAAAATAATCGTATTAAACATACATGCTACCGATTAAAAGAAATTTCTCCCGTATACAATCACCACCACAATGACTATGATTGAGATTACCCTTTATAGATTGATATACTCATTGTTGTAAACCCTGTTGTAAAAAACGTGTCACTTCCATAATTTGTTCAATACCGTTCTGATTGCATGTGGCATAAATTCAATATACTTTATGTGTCGCTTTTTTATAAAGAAGTGTTGATAGAGTTGAACATTTATATTGTAAATAGTTTAAACTATTACGTTGTTAAGGTTCAGGACTTCTCAATAAGGCCCAATTAATCATTAAAGCGACATTTTAATTCGGTGTCATAAATCAAAACTCATCTCCATACAAAAACACAGTTAATATAGAACAATTTAAAGCATTCCAATCGTACGCTGACGTTTTAAAACCTCAGATTAAATAACAATCAACGTAAAACAAGACTAAAAAATTACGAAAAAAGTTATTATGTTTATATAAAAGTATTTTAGCCATTATTTGCCTGTGTGTTAACAAGTTTATTCACATTTCAGTAAATGAGATACGTAGTTTACTTGCTTGCGGCTATATTTATTTATACACAGAATATATTTTCCGGTGAAGCTATCAAATTATTATACTACCTATTTGAATGATTCAAGTATTTAAGCTCTCATTGTCAGGGGTAGTAGTTCAAACATTTCCTTTGTCATAGTCGGTTTAATAATGACTGTTTTAGTAGCCTCACACCTCTACATCCTACCCCTCACCAATCCACTTCTCAGAAGGGTTGTATTGCCTTTTGCTACTGTGAGAGTCTAAATTGCATGAAGTATCGTCGTAGTTAATAAACTTCACTGGAAGAGATCTGCAATACACAGTCCATGCCCCTCACGGTAAACATGGAAACACTCTACATAAAAACGATCATTGTTATTGCTATCTAATTCGCACTTTCCAAAAAATGTTTATGGTTAGTAATTTAACTACATGTACTCATATTATAGCTACATAGGTGATTGTACAGTAGTTTCATGCATTGAATGTAACATACGCCTTGTGTTGCACATTCCCAGTAACACTAAAAGCTTCAACTCAGTATAGAGTGACAGTGAATGTTTTAAAATAACCGTATATCATATTTGCGACTGCTATTTCAAATTCACATAATTAAAATAAACTATGTTTGAAATTTTTAGAACATTTGCTTTGATAAATAATTAATAATCAATAATGATTACAAAACTATTGCTAAACAAACATTAGCATATAATTAAGTTTGGAGTTTTAACAAGCATTTTTCACATAGCAGCATGGCTATTTTTCATCTAACAGTATTCTACAATATGACAGTGGTTTATGGTTATTTGTGGTCTTGTGGCTATTGCACTACTTTAAAATAGAAACATACTAAGGAGGTTTTACTTACCTTTCAAATATTTGAACTACAAAGTTCCCCTTCTAACAATCCATTATCTGGTCTTACTAATACTAGAAATTTGTAAATACATAAAGCTCATTCAAGTTTTTACCTATTATACAATTATTAAATTTGTGAACAAAAATGTTTTGTTAATTTTTTAAAAATACACAATACAGCATTCAATGTCTTGCTAAGTACTCCATGAAGTTTTTTTGGGATCAAGAATTAACATTCTTAAATCTGTAGTTGTGCACTATTTGTATTGGAATTATCCTTTGCATTGTAGGTATTACAAACTAGGTTTGTTTTCACTAATATAATTTAAGAATGTGGATATAAATGAAACCTCTAGGGAAAATGTGGAGGATAGAATATGTAATGCTTGTAAAGAAGGGTTGGAAGAGTTAATGTCACCCATTAAAATGCAAGTCACGTTTGGGTGCCTTGGTAACCACAATCTACAATTCTTAACAAGTACATACTAAAATTACGAATATGTTTTTAAAACTGCAAAACAACTGAAAGTGAAAACCGAAACTTATTTAAAAGTTTCACGTTTTCGAACTATTTTTTTTATACTCACTTCAGGCATTATACTTTTTGTAGATGTAGATTTTAATTCTCTCTCTTATTGTAATTTTGTCACAAATGACTTATTGAGGTTGATTTAAAACAATATATGATCCTAAGTTAAGCAATTTTTATTACTTTAACCTTACATGGAATATTTTGGTTCTCTCATGAAAATTTTCAGGTAAGGTAAAAATCCATTTATTGGGGAGTTCACACTTAATTTTGTTATATTATTTTTGGAAATTAAGAATTTTATAAATAATTTACTGAATAAATTTTAATTATGTTGTGCAATGAATATGGTAGTACATACAATATACAAAAATTCAGAAAAGAGTTTAATTTAAAATAGTTGAACCAAATAACTTGTATTTCTAAAGTAAAATTTTCTGAAGAAAGGTGATATTCATTTTCCTTAGACATTATACAGGCTGCAATTAATTATGAAAAGTATTTTTAAAATATTACTGTAATAATAAGTTTTTGTGAACTACTCGCAACAGAATCAACAAATACTTATTCCGTACAGACCCAATATTCCCAACACCGTGCGTTAGAAAATGCAGTCAATTGGAAGATGTGTGAAGTAATTCAGGAAACTAGTCAATCAAACAACCTGATATTTTATTATTTCCAGAGTTACTGTATTGATGACCTAAATGGCAATCAGTGCTGTTCAGTGGTCGATGTTATACCTCTTAGCATGACTTACTGTCCAAACATAAAGTAGAATAAATAGTACAATTATTTAACGTCTTAAAAGTATTTATTAACATTAACTTATAAAATAAATTATAGAATTAAATGTACAATAGGTATATAATTAAAGTAAGAAAATATGAAACTGCCGTGTAAAAACCGTACTAAAATTATAAATTTAGTTTGGTACATAATTATATTGTTTTATTTCAGCTGTTATAAGGGACTTTGTTCGCTTTTAATTCATATCACATTTTGCAATTTACGAACTAAATCTGTAGTAAGCAGGAAATTAAATCACGTATTTTTCCTTCAGTTGTTTGGTATCTTTGGGATGTTGTTTATTAATGTGGTTAGTTAACGTATGTAGGAACATGGAAGCAAATTATATTTTAGAATATTTTTAGTACACTAAGTTGATACTTTAGATAAATAATTTTGAACAGGTATAGTACCAATTCTTTAAATAAAGTATTGAAACAAAATCCTTAAATGGATGTAAGAGAATACACATAATTAGTTTAAGTACTGAGAGATTGGTTTATATAATGATAGAAATGTGTTCACACTACTGAATGCTAAAGTCAATATTTACCATTTTTTTAGAATATTTAGTTAGCACTGTTGCAGAACCACTACAGAATGGAAGAGAACCCATGTATTTTGTTAAAGTAGGAAGTGAGTGGAGCGTATAATATGGAGAATGTATTCATTCCATGTTCACCACTGATTGGTAAAGTAAATATGTACCAGAGTTGTAGAATATTTCATTGGAGATTCTGTATAAAAAAGCTGATAACTAAAGAATGGGATGAAAGATAATGCACTTACAGGATGGAAGAGAATATACGTAGCGTGTTAAAATAAGTAGTGATTTGGGTGTATTCACTCCAATTTTATCAATGCTTGCTGAAGTGGACATTTAAAAGAGTTGTAGAATATTTAATTTGACATTTTGTAGAATAAAAGACACGATGAAATACAGAATAGAAGATAATGTACGTAACTTGTTGAAGTAGGCAATGAGTGGTGCGTATAATGAGGGTATTAGAGTATTCACTGTACGTTTAAAATGCTTGCTAAAGTAAGCATTAAAAAGAGTCGTAGAATATTTATTTCGCAATTTCGTAGAATAAAAGCCATGATGAAATCCAGAATGGAAGAGAATGCACGTTACTTGTTGAAGTACGCAATGAGTGGTGTGTATAATGAGTGGATTTTATCACTTAACGTTTATCATTACTGGATGCTGAGGATATTTCTGTAGCAATGGCTTAATCTAAGTATTTTAAAATATATGACCTTACTGTCACTATTTCAGTGTATTTCTAAAGGATATAATTTTATTACGATCCATCCTTGTAGTCCTATCTTATTATCTATACATTATAATGTAATCATAATATTTGATATATTATAAACAATTTTAAATAAAAATCAAACAATGGATGCCATTTATGTATTGCCATTATTATAATATATTTTCCTTTCATAACTTTCTGTCAGAAAAACATTTAGGTCTGACTAAATACATGCCTCTTATTTTTATCAAACAGTATTTTAATGCTTTGTAACCTATAACCCAGAAAACCTCTCTTCATAAATTTTTATGTTGACAGATGCTATTGTAATGGTATAGTGTACCATAGTCAAACTCATACCATACATGTAAATGAAACTTTAATTTATGTCAATGTTTGTTTTTCAACATAGATATCTGTAAAATAAATTTTTGAACATTTAGAATTAGAAAAAACCCCCGAGACTTAGAAACATATTTTTTCGGTCCTCAACACAGCAATCAGTTACTCCATAAACTGAAATAAAAATCACCTGATTATCTAAAACGTATGATAAGTAGAAAATAAATTAAAATATTGATTTACCCGCGAAATTCAATTTTTGGCCTATGTATACTTTGGACAACATAAAACCAGGGAAGCCTAAAATGTATATAGTATCATACATTCTTAAATTTATTCCTAAAAAAGTCTACGATATGGCGTAATATTCAGTAATTTGTCTAAAGCATAAGGCAGGGTTGAAATTTAATGTACATTCGATACAGATTGGATTTAACAAACACTTCTTTTTGTAAGGGCGGAGGCGCCAGGGAGCTGTTATTATCGTCATCGCCGCCCCAGGAGTACGTCACATTAATTATATCTTGAGACAGGCCGCAGGGACTAGCTTTATACATCCCATCACTCATATTATCATTTCAATATCACATTTACTTGAAATAAAGTAATTTATTCCTCGCATCTTGTGCATTATCATAATATACATTCTATACGTATACGTGCCAAATATATTCTAATATCTAATTTCATGTAGAACTATATTCTATACGTTATCACAGAAGTGATAGTATAACCATTTTAGAAGTTATTTTAAATAAATTAGAGCTGTTTAATTTTATTTCCTTATTGAAGTATTATTTTCCTTACGTTTTCTCATATTTACTTGGCCTTCGACCTGGAGAAAGGATTAATAATTTCGTTACAATTTAAGTTTATTTATAAAAACATGTCATATTTTGGTAGAAATGCTGCAAAATTTACATAATAAACAAGACTTATTACTTAGATTATTTGTGTTTAAGGTTTTGGTGAGGGAAAAAAGTTATATGACAAGAAATTTAGCTTTATGAAATAGATTTAAAGCAGTGTTTTAATATGGTTCTGTGAGTCTATGGATTTTTTATTGTTAATTGGTTGTTTGAATGAAGAATTATTTAAGAACTTTCAATATAATGTAAAATGGCTATATCATCATTTACATTGTTAGAAAAAAAACAGTTATTGGTTAGAGGTCATTCAAAACAAAAGTCAAATAAGGCAAAAAGTCATATAAAATGGTGTCAAAACTAATATCAGAACTAATCAGAATAGCATTAATAAAAATACCAATACGTTTTTCAAATCAGTAAGTTCGCATACCAAAATAAAAATAATACATAATTTAGAGAATTTTTGTAATATATACAGCCCTAGAGATTAAAAAACTTGCTGTGATCTTGTAGATATAATAACTAATACGATCTTAAAGATATAAAAACTTCCTTCTCGTTTCTATGCATCGATAAAGAGAAACCAATACCAATTTCTGTCGTACTGTGAACATACCAAACCCTTCTGAGTTGAGACACTGGTACTCTGCTCATATATCTGTATACAAAATCTATTAAATACAGTATATTTGGCAGATTGAATTAGTAATATTCTTACAAAATACTATCAGTATTACTACTTTATCAAACAAGATTAGTTTGCAACCATCTGTATTTAAAAAGTCCGTATTTAAACTCATAAAACTGATAAATGTTTAAATTTATCAATACTCACTTTTACCTACATAACCTAAGTACAATATATAAACTATTAATCATCGAGTTCAAATCTTCAAATGTAGTAATAACTATCCTCATACTTTCACACATACACGGCCTCCCCCTCTTTCTGTGTTGTTTCCTAACTAAACGATAATGTTGTTGTACCAACCTTTGTCTATATTGCTTTTTTTATATTTCTATATTTGGCGTTTAACTATATTAATAATTATTTTGTATTCGTCTATTTATTATATAACATTATTGTTAATATTGTTATTTATAATATATAATGTATTTCTATTAATATAAATATCGTAAGTTGAAATTGACTTACCGTTAGTATATATAAATTACTTCTTTTAAAATCTCGTGATTTGTACGTTGATAGATTACAAAATTATTAGAAACATTTACCCTTATGTCAAAAATTTACTTATTTACATAGAAGATGCTTTAAACGTTGCTAGAATGAAGTCAATTGCCATTATGTTAAATTTTGTATTTAAACTAGGTTGTGTCCCAGAGAAAAGATGTACGCTAAACACTTTGCATTTGTAATGTTCCACAAGCAATTTTTCTTTTAAGATGTTTCCTCTTTTTATTTACACACGCGTTATTAAATCTTTAAAGTTCTGAACATTGAATCCCATTGCACAATTAAATAATTATTAATTTAGTTATTAATTTAATAATTATGTTCTGAAGTAAATTTTGTATATGAAATTAATAAAACGAAAATATCCGTCGTATGAGTTAGGAAAGTAAATTATTTAATGGTTATCAATAAAATCACTAGATATTTTATGATAACCAAATTAATCAAATACTTCATTATTATAAATAATATAAATAAATTTACAATATGTTAATCTAGTATCATATTACAATATTCATTAAGTAGGTGATTAATACATACAAGTGAGTCATTTTTTGCTCTCAAATATTTATGGGTTTCATATCAAGTAAACATTTTTTTTCATCTCAACGACTGATAATCGAATTCTTTTTCCCTATAGAAACTGGGAACTATAGTTTTTTAACTAGCCAAGTACATGAGATCTGGATGATGCTGATATAAATGCATTATGATTTCCATGTTTAAGCGGTTATGGAAAATCAAGTTATGCATCATAAATTGTACAACGGGATACCTAAACACTTAAAATATATGTCACGAATGTTTCCAGCTATCACACATCGTAAAAATAATGAATGTAACATTTAGTAACAATTAGCAGTTTGCAGTGCAATAAAACATAGGTTATTGCTTTTTACGTGTTTACTTGATAGTATATTATTTGATTGATTTAGCACCAAAAAATTTGATTACATATTTATGACCTAATGTATATCAATAAACTATCTCCTACATACATAAGATCCGGGTACACAACTTTACAGTAGAGCTTCATACCTTACTTTCAATTTGCTCTAATATAATAAAATTGCTATTAATAATTTCTGTTTACTTAAAAATACTTTCTTTTTCTACATGCCCTACGTTAGCCTAGTGAAATGGGACTTTAATGATTTATTTATTATGAAACCCATAGAAATAATTCTTTTAATGAGTCGTGATTTGAAGATTATTTTAAATGTTGCACCATAAATATGAATTTAAAGGAAAGTGTTGACTAAAATGAATATAATTCGATGTCAATATAGCCTAAGTGGATCAAATGACTTTCTAAATAATTTTAGACACATTCTTATGTATTGTGTGACAAAGACTGTACGAATTTACAGTGTAGTAGAAGGGTAGCATCGGTTCAATAAGTTCTAGTTTACATTTTGAGAATTACCACAGTATAAGGATATAATAAAACATCATCATTTGTTTCCAATGTTTAAAGTTATCAACGAAATGTTTAAATCACTAACCGAATGGTGACAGTAAGAAGGTGGAATTGCATTGTATACATGAATACAACTGTAATATTTTAATGGCATAAATCATATTATGGGAATTACTATCTTACAATATCAAATTAAATATTATTGCCTATAAGAACATTTAAAACAATTAATGACTTTAAAATAACGAAAGTATTATTATATAAAAAATATGTAATATTATATAAAACTATATTATTACCATGTCAACCTTAAATTTGTACAATTGCGGTTCCAAATGTTCAGTATTTTATAGTAGAATTTCAGGATCATTAGAAAACGAAAATTGAACAACCTTACACGTCACGGGTAATAACATTTTGATCTCTTACAGTGAAAAGATGGAAACCGTATACTATAAGAAGCAGTATAATTCAAACTAAAAAAACAACGCTGCACTACGATTAAACGGAACAATAACCCTAGTCCTAAGCTGAGTCAAACTACAGTTGCAGGAATGCATTCAACATGACTGACGGTTTATGAACCACAAATGAACAGCTCATTATACAAGCTGCTGTTGACAATCGAAAAAACCCTTGAAATAATATCCTTCAAGAGGGTTATAGGCTGATATAGATTCACGAATGTTTCCAGCCATCATACAGAGTGGTTTAGACCAACAGAAGCCATCATAATAGAATGATAAATTCATTGGATATTGGACTATAAAAGCTAAATAATCGTATCTTTAAAAATTCCTTTTTCTGTATTTAGACGATTATTATTTCCATAATGAGACAATCAAACTTCCGATATTAAATGACGAAAACACATTGGATATAACGGTTTGAACTAAACACAATTTATAGAAGACTCATTCTCTAAAATGTTTAAGTAATCCATAAAAAACAACTTTTGAAATTATAGTAGAGTAGTCGGTCAAAGTTATGTTTACGCGTGCAATGACATAAAAGGTTTATAAGACTTAGGAATGTCATTATGAAAGCTTGAAAACCATATATAAGTCGTACAATAGAGAAAACGTTATTTGAACAGTCATAGAGATTTTAAGTTTTAAAATATTTTTAGAATTAAATTATAGTTATAAAAAATGTATAATCTACAAATACAACCTTCCAACGGTACTAAAGGGTTTAATACGCAGCTTACAGTATCGTGTCGCACAGTAACGTACAATGGTATCATTCTTCCCCGGTTACAATGGGCGATGTTACTGACTGCTATCCGTTTTGGCCGTTTTAAAACTCGGGCTACCCGGTCAATGTCACTGTGAGTGGTAAGAGGTTATCGGTTAGAGCGACCTCGTCAGCTGGTTCGAGTGTTATGTTTATTTTTGTTTCCATTACATTTGTCACAATTACGAGAAATATGTTACGAGACATCTGTATACTTGAGAGGTAATTGTAAAACGTGTGAATTGTTACTGCTGTAGAGAGTAGTTTACGAAAAAAGCTGATTACACATAAAAACGTGACATAAGTGTTTTTAATTATATATATATATATATATATATATATATATATATATATATATAACTAATATTGTAGATTTTCCTTTACAAATAAACCGTTAAAACTAAATATCAATGGACTCAATAGAAAATAACGAAAGAGTTACCGTACACAGACGTACTACAATAAGGTTCCTCTTTGGTACAAGTTTGGAACAATATGATTCCAATAATGCCCTGTCGGAATTTAAATAAAGGCAATTGGGTATATTGCTGTATTTACAGAAACTAATAGATACTCAAATAAAATCCTAATACTTGTTCTTTGGGGGAAAATACCCCATGCAATTTAATCCAGAAGTAACCAATTTAGGATATTTCAAAACGGTTTAGACTACTGTTTATGTCCTCGGATTAAAACATTAAAAATTTTGCAAAGAATTTAAGTAAAACATCTAAGCATAGATATTACTCTGCAATTATCGTTTCTGCGTACTTAGGAGCTAAATAGTATTTAACAAAATTTAGTCTGCTTCCAAAATTAAGGTAACGGTCACTTTTATCTACCTTAATAAATATTAGAATAGAGATAAACTCTATAAATCTTTAAATCATTTATAAATAATACATAAAAGCTATCAATATTTTATTTTACATAATATTATTCAAAATTATCCATTACCAGTCGTCAAGATGTAAAACAATTTCTTCTAAAACTATTCGTAATTTCATTGGTATATTGAGTTATTTATCCTCAGTCAATATATAGTTATGTATATCAGTCAATAATAATTTAATTATTAAATTAGTCCATTGGACAACAAAGAATTCAATAAATCAAAGAATTAGATTCTACTGTACAATTTATTTAGTCATTGAATACTCCCAAATTTGTATTCTTATAAAATTATTACTGATTGTAAATAAAACTTACACTCCGAAGCAAATAAAAACATTTTCAAAATGTTTCTTAAGTAGTAAATTATCAAAGAAAATGCATATAAGCTTCCTTGCTACTCAGATGAAAGTGCCATTTTTTTTATCTTCCCCGTCAAATTTGCAGGTATTTTTTTAAGAAATGGCTTTGACTATTGCTCGACTTAAAAAAACCTAGTCTATAAACAATAAATATGTTACTCAAACGGGATTTTCGAAGCTGAAATATATTCATATTCAACTTTAAATTTTGTCTATGATGAGAAATGGTCCTTTTTTACAACCTGAAGTAAACTCTTATTAAGTGCTATAAAGACATTTCAAATCCAATGAATAAACAAAGCCATTGTCAGAAACGAGCTGCTGTTTTAACGTGAGAAACAGGTAAACCGGCAATAGGGTTGCATTGCGCTTTTACCACAATCCTGCCAAGTGCAGAAAGAGACGGTTTCCTCTGAATGTATCACATATTGAAATTGTGGTAATGAACACAGAAATAGTGTAAATTGTGGCTGATTATTTAAATATCTAAATTAAATTAGTAATT
Organism: Homalodisca vitripennis; assembly: GCF_021130785.1. Taxonomy (NCBI): domain Eukaryota; kingdom Metazoa; phylum Arthropoda; class Insecta; order Hemiptera; family Cicadellidae; genus Homalodisca; species Homalodisca vitripennis. The sequence goes on along the minus strand of NC_060209.1, from coordinate 47,677,375 downwards.
TAACTATATTTTAAAAGATAGTCCTTAGAATAAACTCTATACATTCTAGAAATAAATATAAGTATACACTTTTATGTTATTCAGGAAAATATTCCACGATATAATGACAAACGTGTAGACCGTTAAGAGTTTATAGTGAAATAGAAGTCACTACTACGATTTTCTCAATGCCAAGGATATCTTTGTAACATACGGTCCATCCATAAATAAACAATCTTTCAGATAATCCCCTAAATGCCAATCTGGGTGATGTGTTCAAGATGAGATTGTATGTTAAAATGGATTTTCTAAGCTCACTCATTAAGATTTGGAGAACTAAGATCAATAATTTACCTGCATCTATAGTCAAATATAAACGATTATTTTGTATAATCGATTCCAAAGCAGTCTCTCTCTATCTACTAATGCCACATCATCTTTAAAATTCAGCCAAATCCTGTAAACCGATATCAAACTTTGTGTGGCCAGTTTGAGGGTGAGTTTATATGTCAAAAACTTATCACCATAGTGCGCCATTCCTGAGATATGGTGCGGATCCTTCGCTAACGCTCAGCCAAAATCAATGGATATGGCCATCATCATTATCTTTCTTGACTACGTATAAATGAAAATAAAAGTCAGATTTATTGTTTATAGCTTAAACTTCGTACAGAGGCAGTACGTGTATAGTTTGGATGGGTTAGTTACTCAGTATTACCGAAAAATATAGCGGTCATACGCATTCGGGCAACATTTTTATCTAAATTTTTTTATCAATATATCTAAATTGCCACTTTTAATAAAATTTTTGGTAGTTCCAAGCAAAATTTATAGCTACCCTTTTCATTTAACTTTTTTCAAACTCTTTTTTTACTTAACTTTTCAAGTTACAATATGATTATGGCAGTTTAAAGTTCTACAGGTATGAAATTGAACCGTTATAAGTAAATATATTTCAAACATAATTTCGGATTAATTGTAACTAAAGCAAGTCCACGTTTATAGAAAGAAATGTATATGGTTCTAAAAGTTTTTGTCTAGTAAGACTCCACAATTACGGGCTTTGTAAATGTTTGTAATGTTACGATTGTGTTAGCCTATCAACATTGAGTATTATTGTCACATCAGTATTGTGCGAATCAAACATCAATACATCTTCAGTTGGACATTGCGATATAACAGCCTCATGTAAAATCTAGCTTTCTTCCAATAGAGCCAGAAGGAATATTAATAAAATGCAAAAAGTTCGTTAATACTTGTAGAGTGACTCTACAGGAACGAGATAATGAACATTTAGGAATGCTACTGAAATCTGGTTTTGAAGGTTATGGTAATTTTCTTCAAAACATTTTTTAAATTTTCAATAATAAAATTAGTTTTATAATGCAAAAACAATTCCAGCAAGCAATTATATTAATCTACGACGAATAATTATTACGTGAGAATACAAATATATTTTAGTTTATTTACATTTACTCAAAAATATTTTCTTTACATTGTGTAGAGTTTTTAAAGCTACATTAATTTATTTTTTTTAATTAAAACTTAAATTAAATGAAAATTTGGGAACGAAATATTGGGATTTAATTTTAAATTAGATTGTGAGAAGTTAGGATAAAAAATGAATATGTAATCCTTTGGCAAGTTGGTACTGGTAGTTTTAAATTGTTTGGAAGGCGGTTCACTGCCTTGAATTGATCAGAATTTGTCTTGTTACGGCTATTGTTCTCCTAGTTGGATACAGCTGGGCCAATGAGAAAACACCGCGGATGTCCATCAGAATTGGAAGGGGAAGTATATAAGCGCCAGCTCATAATTTTTGCCCCTCTTTTGGTAATTTTCGTCAATTAAGTTAATCACAGTGCGCCGTGTTTCTAAATTTTTCCGCGAGGGATTTTGAGGTAAGCACCAAATTTATTGTACCTTTTATTGAAATATTCTACCAGATCTGATATTAAATTAATCTTGGTGTTTTTTTTTTTTATAGGAAACATTAAATTCATAGTTACATTTGGTTCAAACTTGCAAGAAAATTGAACTTTGTCAATAACTTTAAATTGAAATTTGGAAATTTAGTAATTTATTAATGTTTAATTGGAACTGTTTTATTGAGAATTGTTAATTGGTAATTAATTTAACTTTAATAATTGTTTGAGAGAGCTGTAATCTGAATTGCAGAAACTTGAAAGTTAAGGTTCAACTAGTAGAAAGAGAAGTTTAAATTTTATTTTTGAATTGTGAGTAAACTTAGAAGTGAAAATCTTTATTTTAGTTATTTCGAAGTGGTATTTGATTTTTATTTTAAAACTATTATTTTATTTTAGAAGAGAGCTTTGATTTTATTTTGATATATTTGATTAATATTTTGTTTCCTTGCCAAAGGACCGTTTAAATTTACTAAACGGTTTGTAAATTCATTGTGGAAAATAGTGATGAAAATTCTAAAACATTGAACTTATTATTTTTCCTGTTTAAAACAAATCCATAATTTTAATTTACAACTGTGTTTTTATTTTAGACAAATCAGATAATATCTAATATTTAACAGTTTAGTAATAAATTGTACTGAATATTCACTCGGAGCTTACTAATCAAAACATATTTTATATCGTATTGGATGTCTCATTGATAATTTAAATATTTATATTCTGGAATATAAATATCTACAATCCAAGTCGTTATACATTTCAGTATGGGTAAATTTGAAAAAATTAAATGTTAAATATATCCACCAATATATAATATGTTTGAATGCAGTTCTTTACAAATAAACTGTAATAAGCAGCAAATTTTAAGCTTATACAATATAAAAAAGTTTTATATTTATATTTTTGTAATACTTCCAGTGTAATTTACATACCCGTAGGATCCTGTTCTCAAAGACCTATATTGAAAAGACTGCTGGGTGTCTTACTATTATATTTCTAAGGGAATCTTACTCTTTATATGGAAGTGAATTTAAAGATGGAGCGGTGGAAATTGAAAATTTCACGCTGTGCCTTTACAAGGAGAATCTTTATCGGTATTTCAAAAGAAACAGGCAAACATCTGCAATCTCATTTAAGATTAGTGGCATTATGCTTAATCCATGTGGTATTTTTACAGCAGATTACCTTTTTACATATAAACTGCATACATGAAAGTAACTGATGACGGTATACATTATTATTATTTATACATAAGATATTGCTATTATTGGTAAACCTAAATAACTAATATATGTAATTCTTTAAGGATGTTTGAATGTAATAAATATGCACATGATTTATTGCTATTTAGTAAATGCCCTTAGGTAATATTTATTGTTTAGGGGAAGACACTTTTGTAACCTATTAAAAAAACAAATTTCCAGGTTTACAAACTTTATCCAGTGAGCTAAGTTTGAGTAAACCTACTAATTTTGTTAAATAACTCATTTGCGTTTTAATAACTTGAACAATATTTATAGTGTATTTCATAACACATTTAGAGTAATATGTACTCTAAAATAGAAAAAAATTCTTCTGTGTTGAGAAATATTCTGTCCTGAAGTGGTATTCTAGTTTTACTGAAACTCCTTAACATCTAATCACAATACACAATAAAGCAAACTGCTATTGTGGTTACTGTGCGTGATTGTTTATTTATTAATGAAAAGATTCATAAGAAGGCTGTTCTTTCTGGTAAAGACACGTTCCATATATGTTAAACATTAATGAACATCAAGGCGGATATAGGGCCCTGAAATACCATATCAGCATTAACCTCGAGATCATTTTTAAAACACGCCCAAGTTAAATATACTTTGATATTTTGTTTTACTTAAGTGAACAAGCAATCAATTTTAACATTTATTTCGATTTACTATAACATTATGTATACCCATAGCTGGAAGACTTATAGATATTGTGTGTGTAATTATTTAACAAGTTTTCCACTCTAGACTGTCAAGTACACTTTATACAATTTCAATAATTGCGATTGCTGTATCTTCAAACATCAATGATTACATGAGCCATCGAGTGTGGGCTGAGTTATGTAGCCAAATCGACTATAAACTTTTACAGTAATGGAACTTGCAAATAAAGGTGATAACCAAGATAAGTTATGACTAAATGAGTTTTGTTAAAATGTTACCAATCGCATACATTACTTCTGTTTTATTTAAACACAGTGTATTATGATATTTTAAAATAGAAATAATAATATTATAATATTAGGTTTTGTGCGTATAATAAGCTGATTGTATAACTTTTTTTAATTTTGTATCTAATCAATATAAAACAACGTATTATAAATAATATTATAAGCAATTAAATTAAGTAACTATAAGTCACGTTCTAATGATTTGGCCTTTATTCTGGTATGAATATATTTGTTTCATTAGAACAAGTACATTGGATTATTACTTGAATGCATTTACTTTTACTTTAAATTAATTTTAATTAAAAGGAATAAGGATTTAAATGAATTTAAAACCTTATCTCTGAGGTAATTGTTACAGATAAACAAACTCGTCGAATACGTCACTTTTTAGATTTTCTACAAGATTGACTCATTAGACATTTTATTACGTTTTGTACGTTCGTGAATGGTAGATTTCGTAATGTGTGCCACTTTTGTCTGTAATTTAAATTCATATTCCCATGTAAATCACCAAGTCATTTTTTTAGTAAATAGCAAAATATAAAGTTACTAGGACAGAATAATTTCTAGCCTTTACTTTTTCGAGGTATTTCCTACAACGTCATAGGGATATCTTTTTTAAATTGCATACAAAATACCCTTGTATAAGTAAGTGTCACTGAAATATATTTCAATATTCTGTTACACCTCCAAATAATTGTACTTTAAATTTAAATATCAGTATTTTGAGTCTCTTAATTCAGAGACTGAAGTGGTTTTATAAGTATCAATGAAATAAGTTGAATATCTTTAAAGTTGTAATAAATTCGATAGATCAGCTGCAGGGAGCCTTGAGATATTTTAGACCAGTCGGGAGGAATAATATAGTGAAAGGTCATAGCATTTTTAGATAAAACACTTAAAATGTAATATTATGAAGCTCTATGATAGTTTTAAAACGGAATGAAGGGTATATCCAGTTTCTATTAAAATTAATTTCAATGTATCAGTTAAGCAACTTGAATACAGTTGAAATGTATATTTTCCGGACCTCCTAGCTAAGTGTCTATAATAGGTATTTACGATGGTTACAAATATATGTAAGCCTTCCTTTTCAATATATTTTCGAAACAATATTATATTTTCTTGGTTCTGTCTAGGATTTATATACATTTTATAATCCTAATCAGTATATTACGTCTCTTCATTTCAAAACGGATCTACTAATTCCTTGAACTGTAGTTTCTGATTTCATTTCCAATGCTTATGGGCCAACTTTACTTGTTTATTTACTCATATTATAGTCATGAAGCAAATGGTTTTTTGAATCGTACATACATTTGTGTCCTGTCCCTCCGTTTCTTTCCTGTAGGTACTGCAAGTATTTCAAACAATGTTAAAGGCAATTAAGTTAAATTATGCAAAACAAAATAAATGGTTTGAATCTGTCACTGCTGGAATACATAATAACAGTTAGATAATACTACCGGTATAACTATTTGCAGTACACTACGACAGATTAAGGTTTATTCAAGCAAATACAAAATTCAAGTACAATTTGTTTTAAATAATCAGTATTTTAGAATGACTTATGTTTATCATATCCAAGGAATGTATGTTCTGAATACCAATAGGTTTATACTTGACTATCATACATCCAAACATGCAAATATTAAACTATTTAATTCATGATATTCATAAGATTAACGTTCTTTATTGTTATTTAACATAATGGTACATTAAGTAAAACATCAATACACCTTTAGTAAGCTTTTTCAATGTTATTCCCTTTCATATGTAGGTATTGAGTTTGGTGGGTATCCGTAACTGAATCTGAATAAAGAGCGTTAAGAAAATGTATAAGAAAATGTATTGTGCAGTACATATTTCCCCTGAGCCCAGAGAGGGTAAGAACTGATCTTGTTCACGAGTTTTCTTACCGCTATACAGTCAATCTCCCACTAACCGTTCTACAACTTAATGGAACGTAACATTTCCTCCTTCGTAATTTTAACCTGAGTAACAATGTAGTGTTCAGTTAGAAATTAAATGTTAATAGCAGTTACCCGCGGCTCCGCTTTCAATTTCGTTTTATTGTACGTGTACGTGAGCATTTATGGTTTGGGGGAATTAAATTTCCAACGTCAGAGCCTTTTACATATAATTACTTGTTCTGTGTAAACATTGCTTTATGACAAAACAACCATATGCTTAATTAATTAAACCAGTATTTAGAATTTGTTTTCATTTATAGTCTTGAAATCATAGAGTAAGCTTGGTAGTAACAATACTCATTATTTCATAGTTTTTTGCAACCCAACTTATGCTCCAGAATCATGCAAAATTCAACAATCTCTTAAAATGTTTCAACTTAAAATGCGTTTCTTATCTGCTGTTTACCTAAGGTTTAGCTATGGGCCAGATATGACTATTTTTCTTAGGAGGTTGGTAAATTTATATTTTTTGGGTTTAAAGTATTCTGTTTGGGGAAGATCTATATGAGTGTACGATAAACAGTTTTAACTTTTGAATATGTGATATATTCGATTTTTTCAATAAAATGAAGAGAATTATTTAAAAACATACAATAAAAACAATACCTTTATTTATTACTTTATTTTTTATAAGTAGTTAAGGATCAAATGAAAAATCCGTAAAATTATAATTAAGACCATTTTTAATGGTTTGTGACATAACGTTCGTAAAGTAACATTGAGGAAAACTTAACAGTATCATAAATTGATTAATAGCCATCCTAATAAAATCGCTTTAATTATTCAGAGCTGCAGTGCGAAAATTAAAGTTCTTTGTAATATATTATACCTATCAGAGGTATTTGAATATTTGTATTGAAGGTATTTAGGTATTTGAATGTTGTAGAAGTCTGATGACACATATCATCGCATTATACAAAAGAGAATTTAAGAAAAGCCACAGTGTTTTCAAGTCAATTGGACAGCGAGTTATGGTAATTCCTGAGTCCCCCAAAGTGTCTGGGCCAGACACCAGGGAACTTCGATTTATGACCTGAAGAAATGCTCCTACCTTTTATACCCATACAGGACTGTATCCATATTAAGAATGTATCCGTAACTATTATATTATATACGGATATTTCTTAAGCTGACCAACACTAGAATAACTCATGATTTTGATAAAAAAAGCTATAAAATGTAAAAAAGGACCGATGTAATTAACGTATTTCATTAAGACAAATGTCTCGTGCCTAAGCAGTTGAATCTTTTTTTAATTATTGTTACGTGTAAAAAACTAATTTGGTTTGCTAGCAATATATCATGTATATTCTATATCGTCAACCTATAAATATTACACATATTTAATATATCTAACTATATTTATCTAACATAAACGTTTGTACATGAAGTCGTTGAAAAAGATTAATTTCTTTGAAACAAAACAAATTAAGGGGAAAACATGTTTTAGTAATATTGTCAAAACACAAAGAAATTGATGTTAGTACCAAGAGAGTATTTAATTGTTCTAAAAATATCCTAAATATTTAAATATAATGTTTGCATACAATGCCCTAATTTTCTAAATCATGAGAGGGCTCTGCTTTACATTACATAATTTAAATAAGCTAGTTACTTTTTCACCTCCGTCTAAACATTTCGTGACAAGGGTAAATAATTGGACAGACCTATTATCGTAATATTATAATTAATTGTTTCTTGACGTTTCATTGCAGATATCGCAGTTATCACAATCTAATTCTTTCTAGTTTTGTATAAACAAACGTCACTAAATGTAAAATAATAAGAAGTATATTTAAATTTTCCCAGTAAAATTTTATGAATACAACTATAATGCTTTGTCTACTCCTGAATATTTTCAATATTTAAATTCGTGTGGTGAACTAATAAATGCGTTTAACCTCAATAAAGATGTTTTATTACAGTAAATAATACCAAGATACCGGAAAAAATTATTAAATTATTATTGTTTTTTTTACACAATTAGCAATTAATGAATAAATATATTTAAAGATGAATTTACTTTCATTGAAGTAATTCGTTGTATGAATACCTCTACCTTCCAGCGGACTCAACAAATAGATCAATTTTTATTTAGAATTTAAATATAACATTATACTCAGAAAACAGCTTCAGAGTATCTTATGATTTAAAAATAGATATATTGTTGTAAGATTTATTAAATTAAAAAGTTTAATCCATATCATGATGATACAAAAACTAAGATACAAAAACAATCGTGATTAACGTGATTAAATAAGACAGTATGTCATTTGAGTTTCTAAGTCCAAGCTATTCCTCGGTATCAATGTCCAATAGAGTTTTATTGAAAAGTTTACTGTCGTAGGTATTATTGTAAATTGCAAAAGATACGTCTAGGTCAATTTTTTGCCAATGGTACAAGTAATAACCTATTGTGGAATACAACCAAATTAGAACCGCGTTTCTTAAAATATTCGGGTAGGCTCCCACTTGAGCTGTACTATCGGGTAATATATATCTCTCAATATTATGTATTTTGCCTTGTTTATGAGACATTAAAAGATTTAGGATGACTGAGTTCATGAGCAGATACATTTCTGATTTTTCTAAACAGATGATTGTTCATCATCTATTTTGGGTTACAATGATAAACATACGTCACATTTCAGAAATTTCGGCATTCGAATTGTTCTTTCTCCGAAACGTAAATCCAGTATATTATTACGCTTAAAATTGAAATACAATTTACCTTACACATCTGGACATTGGGGAACTAGCATATGTACAAAATGATGTAAACACAGAAAAAATTACATCATAATTTTCCAATACCTTTCAAACTAAAAATACGGCATTTAAAAAATAAAGAACATAAACATTTACATTCCTGCTATGACCATTTATGTATTGATCCAAGTATCATACACATTTTTAATTGTAGTTTTTTAAACATGTTGAAACTTTCTTTAGTAAGTAAACAAATTTGTATATTTCGTTTGGTTATAATGAAAACTATAAAGCAATCAAATTATGAGAATTAAACTTTTCAATGACCGAAGCAGTTAATATTTGATCGTCTCATACAGCTATCTGCCTGAGGCTTCAGTGGAATCAATATAAACTGGAACAGTACCAACCATAAACTTAAGCTTTCAACTGATACTACTGTGAACAAATTAGTGGTTAACATTGAAAGTCTGTTATTACTAATTATGTCACGACCAATTTCTAACTAAACAGGAACAGTATGTTCAATTAAAAACTTAAATGAAATCCCAACCTGTAAAATATAGAATCAGTACATATTTTGTCATTTAATATAAAATGAAAAATCTTCAAACAGATTTTAAATTCATTCATGCATTATATTTAACAATGAACAATATTTTCAAATTCATACCATAATTATCTTTCGATTAAAGATAAAAGCCAATAGGCATTCAATGAGTCACATCAGACGCCCATATATTTATGGTATTTGCACACTAAAACTTTCTTGTGTTAGAGAAATAATTTAACTATTTGCTTAAAAGTTTTAATGTCTAAGCTTTGATTGGAACATTAACTAAAACCATTAATGATTTTCTTGTCACATTCATTGAAATCCACTTTCGACACAGATCTTAAAATAAAGATCCCATGGACTTGAATTCTTAAACGTAGTTTCCTTTTGGTTCAAATAAGAAACTATTTGAGTTATTATGTTCCTGAAAATAATAGATATATTCATAACATCTGTAAGTTTTGTAATATCGTTTATAGGCATTCGATGTAATTCAATTTTTAATAATTTTCTTATTGTTGGTCACGTAAATTCTTACCAAATAAAAGTTATTTTAACTCCGTGCTCGTGATAAATGATACAGGATTCAGACTTGTTACAACTGTTACAAGTGAACAATTCCCGCCAAGCACGGTACTCCGCCTAATTAATGTGCGTGTCGTCAATGTAACTCCGGAAACGTGTCAGTGGGCTCGGTAAATACGTGGGTCACGTACCAACAACGCCACAGCACCTCCACAATATATCGTCGTATTGTAACGTGGTTGGCTGTGACACTGTCACGTACGGTTGTCACAACCCTCTTTCTGCTATGATATGGAGGTACTCCTGGAAAACAAATATAAAAATATGTAAAACAAATATTCGCTAGTAAAAACTGGAATTACCCTAAAGACATCCAACATAAATTTACGTAGTGAGAAGTATTTCTGAACAATTATGTGTTCTCACAGTACTTTAGTCTCTATCAATAAAAAATATAATTCCTTACCAAAACAAGTGATTGACTTGGTAAAACGGAGCAATTTCAACAACAAAATAATGGTAATTGATAAAAATATGGTAATATTTAATATACATGGTGTCTTATCATGTGTCTATAGCATATAATGATTATAAATAATATAAATTAAATGATGGTTTCAGCGAACTTTATTTCTCATACAATGTTGAGTTTGCCTTTGTTTGTTACGATCTAAAAAATATTTCAGAAAATTAACTTTTATTATGATCGTAATTTGCTTACTTCACATTGTGTGCAAGTGTATAACTTCTATTGCGCTGTTCACAATGTGTTTTCTGCTAATGTTACAGCTTCTATTATTGTACAATAAGTATGAAACAATATTTTTGATAAAATATTGATGATAAATAAACTTGATTATAAATAAATCGATGGTTTCAGCGAATTTTATTTCTCATTACAATGTTGAGTATCCCTTGTTGTTATGATTTCAAAACTTTTTTCAAAAAATTAAATTTTATAACCATCGTAATTTGCTTACTTTACATTGTGTACAAGTGTATAGCTTCTATTGTGCTATTCACAATGTGATTTCTGCTAATGTTACAGCTTCTATTATTGTACAATAAGTATGAAACAATATTTTTGATAAAATATTGATGATAAATAAACTTGATTATAAATAAATCGATGGTTTCAGCGAATTTTATTTCTCATTACAATGTTGAGTATCCCTTGTTGTTATGATTTCAAAACTTTTTCAAAAATTAAATTTTATAACCATCGTAATTTGCTTACTTTACATTGTGTACAAGTGTATAGCTTCTATTGCGCTGTTCACAATGTGATTTCTGCTAATGTTACAGCTTCTATTATTGTACAATAAGTATGAAACAATATTTTTTATACCAATAACAACGAGTTAAGTTAACTACACCTTTGATGGTTCATAGGCAGGAGATTTACTTCAGCCCAGAGAACAACTCACATTAAAAGTAGTGACTAATTTTCATACAACTATCTGTTACTCCTAAGATAGCAATAACAAACAATGAATATTTTCTCCAGCCGAATATTGTGATAACATTGGTCAATCGATGATACTCACCAGAGTTTGCGTATCGTTGATTAATTAGTTAATAAGTTACTTGGACAGAAACATTATGATTAAGACAACGTTCACTGTAATAAGCATAAAACAGATACAACATTAAAAGAAATGTAAAGAAGATTCTGTTTGTATATCATCTGAAAATATCTTAAACCTGATGAATCTCGTATGTGTGCTAGTAGCAATGTCGTCGTTATTATAACGACCCTATAGAGAAAATATCGTTTATGTTCAAGATATAACTTTTATATAGAGATATATCCGTTAGTTTCGATGCGGGGTGTTCCATCTAAAATATAAATTATATATATATATATAAACAGCACTCGCGGTATACAATTTAAATGGCATTTTCCCATGAATACTGTTTCGTGCTTAGGTGCTGATATTTCCAGATATTTCATTATTAGGCAAAAGAATATTCTGTAATCTTGACTGTACGATTTCTATTGACTAGTTTACGTTTATTAATGCAATTAATACTCTCACACATTGAAAATAAAATTACCCTTTGCACGAGTTTTAAATTAGTACCTGACATTTCTGAAGGCTTTTATCAATTAAAAACCACAAGTTAAATAAAAGTTACATTGAAAGTAACTGTAAGCCTACTGCTTTGTGGCAACAACTTTGAAAGCTTCAAGTTTTCTTGAAAACCTTAATTGGATGAGTGCTCTACAAGTTATTGAGTTAAAATGTTGCAACTTCCAGTGAAAGTAAAGTTTCTTTTCTTTTATCGGAGGATATTTATGAAATAAGGACTTTTCGCTGAGATTCCTACATGAATGTTTATTTCACTATTGCTCCAATGTTTACACTAAAAACTTATATTAATACGTTATTAGGCCATTAACCTCGATTATTAGTGAGGGGTGTATTAAATGAGTACCTATAACATTAACTACAGTTTGAACCAGAGTCATGTGTATTGTGAAAGTAAAAAGTAAATAAATATTTTATGATAATAATGTTAATAGTTTAATAAGTGACACCTTGAACATAAATTTTTATTGCAATGCGAAAGTTAGTTGTATATTTATTTATTTATAACTTAATATTTATTTTAAACTCACATGCAGTGTTAATAAAATGAATTTTTAAATGTGTAACTGCTATTTAAACATAATAGTGAACAATTATTATCTTGATAAGCTTGTAATATGCGAATACACCTTTAAATATCTCAAAATACGTGTTATATAGCGTTTAGCACGTTTTGAATGAAGATAGATTTTTGATTTTTCAAATTATGTAACATTTAATATAAGAAAATTAGTCTTAAAGTTTTCCTACATGATGAGGTATTTGCATACAACCTAATTTAATGTTATTTATTCAGAAAATATAGATTATTAAGGATCTTTATATGAATATAATTCTTAATTTTGGAAAATGTATTGATGTTAATGAAATATTAAGACTATATAAATTCTTAAATATTTACAATATATATCAAAAATTTGCAGTTAAGGACTTTATTCAGAAAGCTGAACAACCTATAAATTTTGTAGTACCTATATTTCAATGATTTCCTAAACAATATTCCAATAAATATGAAAATATCTCCCTTTTTGGTTTGTTTCATTTGCACCTATCTAAACTTATGAATACTTTTTCCAAACGTCTCTAAATTCCACCTTAGTATACAATAAAGTAAACTTCGTAAATAGCATTAACTATTATACCATTGGTTAGCCGTTTATATAAATAATAGTTTAATTGAAATACACATTCATTTATTAAGTATTATTATTACTTCAAGCAGTATTATTCGTTTCACTTCACAAGATCTGAACCTTTTTGATGTCATCAATAGTGTAAAGGCACAATTTATAAGCTATAAGATATTTACAATGGTAAATAGTGTTGGGTTTTGGTGAAAAACTCCATTCCCACATTTTACTTTTTATTGTATACTTGAAAATGTAACCACTTACACACATTCAAAGTTTAAAATGTAATAACTCGAAGAAAGTCTGATTTAAATTTACAAAATATAGTTACTATTAATTTATTTTTTTCTTTAAACTTTTTAAATAAAATATTTAAATCTGTAATAAAAAAAGTGTAAGTTCCCTATCTCAATCTTATAGGTAAACATAAATATATAAACCCCATAAATTTATTTAGATATTTAAACCGAAAAAATATTGAATGGTTCATTATATATTAAGATGTTATTCTTCACCATCCGTTAATTTTTGAGGATTTAGATCAGCAATTTCAGAAAATATTTATTAGTAAGGTCAAAGTAACAACACAATTTGATGGAAAATTGTGTTTTTATGACAGATTTCTTTTATTGCCTCCAATATGAGCGTTACTCAGACTATTATAAAAAATATATAAACTTTCCCTAGCATCTGTTGGGTAAGTAATGTTCGTTGGAAGAAAACATCCCATCTGTATCTAATTTCGTTTTGGTAGTCTATGTCGTGTATTATAGTACTTCATACAGAATATATTTCTGGACTTTTCATGTAGACTATGAAACATTGGACTGAAACAGGAATTTTTATGTATCTAGTGATTTGGAAAATTCCAACCTTCGCACTCAATCCTGTCACGTCAATTTAGGAATAACTTTTCACCTTTACACCAAATGGTTCGTTATTCAGAAGCCACACACTATTGGTTATGCTTACAGGCATTATGAGGAACATTATAATAATTTTAAGAAAAAGGCATCTCCTCAATTCGCTTTGCTAGTTTCTCCATATAGTTTTATATGTTAAACTTACAAAGTAATTTTCTATCCAGATACGCGTCTAATACCTAAAACAATTAAGTGGAGCCACTATAGGGCAGCCTTCTTCTCTTAAAAAAAAGATTAATCATAATCGGTTCCTGTAGTTTAGGAAAAACCTATAGACATACATTTAAAATAACTTAGAAACAGGATTAACTGTTTGTTGTTTTAATGTCAGTTAAATATTAAAATAACTATTTATAGTAATATGGTTCTTTTTAAACTAATATCGCTGTCAGTAATCACATTACGTCACAAGGCCAGGTTACGTTATGAATGTTATGTTATCGATATTACTTTATTAATATCGATATTACTTACTGTTATCGATATTACTACAAAGGTATCGATATTACTTTTCTTTGAGATTCGGTGCTCGTTATATGATGTGGTTGACGGATATCAATCGATATTTTACTCATTAGCTGATTCTAATAATATCTTAATTATTTATCTTAAATTGATAGATGTATAAAATAGTAATGATTAACACAGTATTTTTTTCTTATAAGTATAAATAAACGTTAACTATGAGCTATTAAACACTTATTTTGATAATTATATCCTCAAGAGATTGGATGTTAGATAAGTGTAATAACAATACTAGTAATATAAACGCGTTCTCAGCAGATGAATTTCATTGCAATAACGCTGAAGTGCAGAAGTTAACAGTGGATGGATACATAACTCGTGGTAGTTACCTCGCGTATGATTTGATATCAGGCTTTAGCGTGAGTGACTAAACAGTACAAAGGCTTTGACATAATACTGCTGGCTTTGATCGAGATTGGATAGGTATTAATCATGGCCAGAAGCTCACAGTTGTGTTGTTCACTCATTCTCTTACTACCATTGCAATGTTAAACCCACTTTTTAACTTTATAGCTCACTTATTGGGTCTAACCAATACGGTTACGGTTAATACTAAGCTACGTATACTCTGAAAAATATATTATACTAGCAGTTGCCCGCGGCTTTGCACGCAATTTCCCGTTGAAAACAGTACACTATATTCACTTATTCTTTTTCTATCACATTCTAAACATTGCTGAGATAATTGATAGTCGTTCCTTCGTGAGCCTCTTGGGCGCATTATGAAGGTATGTACCATATTCCTGCCTCTATCTTTCGTGGTTTTTGCTAGGTGTTGATAAGTTATTCAGAACAATTAATGTATAGGGATGAATCTCGGTAAACAATTAGGTTATAAAGAATAAAATTCGGTCTGTTAAAATTAATTTTCTCTCTAAGATATTTCCAGTATTATTTAGGAGTGTGCCTTCAAGAAAATGTATCAAAGAAAACAAATTTTGATCATAAAGTGTTTTCTTTCGGCTCTTTTCATTTACCTTCGATGTAACCAAATTCGATTACCTTGTGTGCAAATATTCACGGATTTGTACAATGAGGTTGTTTTCATAATAGCGTTTAATTGTATTTTCATTGCATTAGATAGTTTATTGATCATTGGTGTAATCTGAATTAAAAATTAGGCAATGACGTCTTCTATGCAACCTGCATTACACTACTGATCAAGAACTTTCAATAAACAATTTTAAATGTAAACAAATGTTTCTGCCTCTTTGATGAAATTCAGCTGAAAGTATTAACAGCTGTTAAGTATCAGTTCGCTTTGTATTACAGGATCCAATATAAAACACTCCAACATCAACAACAAATTATAGTTAAAAAATTAATTAAATAAACTATTTAAATTGGACCAAATTGTGAATCTATACCATTCTCGAATTCCACTGAAAACACACACAAAATTTCATGAAAATCGTCTAATATTTTCTGAGTCTATAAAGGACAAACACACAAACATTCATTTATATATATATATATATATATATATATGTGTTTGTGAAAATATATATATATATATATATATATATATATATCATTGCATTTCATCGATCAAATTTCCTCTATCAACCAACCATTACCTGATGACTCTATTTTGGTAACAGTGGATGTTAATTCCCTTTACACTAACATCCCACATGAAGATGGAGTAAAAGCAGCAGAATATTTTTTAAATTCACGACCAAATAATACTAAACCTACAACACAATTTATTATCACGTTAATCAGAATGATACTTACAATGAACAATTTTAAATTCAATAACCAAAATTATATACAAACTTCTGGTACTGCAATGGGAACTAGAATGGCCCCATCTTACGCAAGTCTATTTATGGGCTTATTTGAAAAAGAATTTTTAGATACACAACGCTTAATATACCTTTGAAATGGCTACGTTATATAGACGATGTTTTTTTTCATCTGGGATCATGGAGTCGATTCATTGACACAATTTCTTAATGATCTTCAAGATTTCTCTTCTTTAAAATTTTCATGGATATATTCTAAATCTAAAGTCACGTTTCTAGATTTAGATGTTTTTATTGAATCTGGATTTCTCCAAACTAAATTACACATAAAAGAGACTAACACCATGAATTACCTACATTTCTCCAGCTGTCACCCAATGTACGTCAAAAAATCCATTCCAAAAAGTTTGTCAGTAAGAGCAAAGAAACTATGCAGCAGCCAATCTGATTTCTTAAACTACATTGAAAAATTGGGTAAAACTTTCAAAGATTTGGATTACCCCGAAAAAAATTGTCAAAAATCAAATTAATAAACCGAAATGTCCAAAAAATTCATATGATTAGTCAAAAGAACCTAAATTTATTACTCAATTCTTCCCTGGTCTACACAAAATTAATTCTATTATAAAAATTGGATTTAATTTACTTCAAAGTTCCCCTGACACTTCAAATTTTATTTCAAAAGCACCTCGAGTAATTTTTAGAAGACCTCCAAATTTGAAAAACAAGCTTGTTAACACACTAGTTCCAAAATCTATCAACTATACAAAAAATGGATGTGATCCATGTAAAATATCACGATGTGGAACATGTAAAATTATGACTTCTTCAAGAGAATTCAATAGCAGCAGTACCGGAATGACCTATCCTATAATTGGCAAAATTGACTGTAATTCAAAAAATGTAATATACCAAATTAATTGTAAGTTTTGCTCCAAACAATATATTGGCCAAACATCGAACCATTTGAGAATCCGTATGACAGGGCATAGGTTTGACATATTCCATAAAGATGAAGATAAACCATTGGCAAGACATTGTCTAGAACACAAACAAGACAAAATTGAAGAGTGTTTTAAATTAAAAGGAATACACCAACTACCACAATGCCCTGATGAAAACTACAACAGATTAAAATTAAAGCACATGGAGCAGGCTCATCAAATTATGTTGAAGACAAAAAATCCATTTGGTCTAAATTTAAGATAACTTTTTAAATAATTTAAAAACATTCAAAATTCGCCATAAATTACAAGTTGCATTCCACCCTTTATAAAAATCAACTGTTCCAACAAGATTGAATTAGAAAAATTTCACGTCAGCTGGACTTTATCAAATGTTATGCACTGTGTTTACATTTATGTTTTATTAGTTTTTGTTTACATGTTATAGTTCTGTATTCATTTTTATTTAAAACTTCCTGAAGACGGGGGTATTAAATCCCCCGAAATATAGAAGTGAAAAATAGTTATTTTGTTTTCTTCCATTTAACACAGTGATTAGTATATATATATATATATATATATATATATATATATATATATATATATATATATATAGATTAAATGTATCTAACCTGCTTTGGGCTTTAAGCTTAACATTTTAAACCTAGTAAACGAAAAACGGTTTTTTAGTGGGCAGGAAACCGTGTTTGAGATAGTTGTAAAAGCAAAAAATTATAAACATAGAAACTTTTCATAATTTCCTTGCTGTAATCTAATTTACTTCTAGTATTTTTATACATATAATAAATGGTATTTGCATCCCTAATGTGTTAAAACAATAAGCTTTCAGAATGTAAGCTTAAATTTATAGGAATTTACCAATTTTAATTAGAAATCTTCCTAAAACAGATGGGTAGTCTATTTTGTCACTTTTACGCTATTATTGCCGTTTAATTTTCATCAAATAGATTTCCTGAAGTCATTTAGTCCTTGCTATAAAGATACATGAACGCATTTAAACCTCATGCTTCCATATTTGAGTTTTCAGCTTAGTTAATTTTGGTTCCTTGCCAGATGCATTAATATGGTCTTCCCAACACATTCCAAACTAAATAAGGCAAAACCTTCATAGCTAAATATGTCACCAATGTTAAAAAAACAGTTTCATACAAATCGAAAGTTTAGCTCCCCCATAGACGGGGAAGATATTTTTCATATTGAAATTAAAGCTCGTACGACAATTTTAAAATTAGGATCTAATTTTAAATTTTCAAATAAAATATGTTTTTAAACTTTTAAACAGTTTAAAAAACATTTAAAAGCGTAAACCTAAGTGAAATTGCAAAGTTACGTATTAAAGCAGCCTTAGAGATTAGTCCAGTGGTAATCATAAAAAGTTAAATGTGCTTACGCTCCAATATGTATACGTCATGCAGTTCATTTATTTGTTGAAAAATGTAAGTTTACACAGGCTTAAGTTTAACAAAAAATAACTCCATAAAAGCAATAAATATAAAGTTCTTGGTTTACGAAACTTTAACGATTGATTATGTATCATAATCATTATAATACAACATGAACAACGAAAAACTGCCTATGAATAAAATCGAACTTTGATATAACTTCCTTGCTATGTAAGTTTTTGCGTACATAATACATTATTACCACAATTTCCAACACACCACACATTAAAACCACAATTAAAAATAGGTTAAATATAGTAAATCATACCTATTTAAGGTGATTTATATTAATATTCTGTTATCTTCTCATTTAAGTTTGTTTTTAATGGCTTTAGACAGTACTCTCATGTAATTATTTTCATTACTATTCAACAATTGTGTAAGTTATGTATTACACTTGTTAATCGTCTGGTAATTTTTCTATTACTTAAGTAAAAGATATTACAGAGTAATTGGGTAACAAGAGTTGTTAGATCATGTGAAAGATATAATTTTTTTTTTTTGTATAAATAATTATCTTACTAGTTTGGAGTTTTTATTACCTGTAGATAACAGACGCTATTACAGGCCTGCCATATGTAGATATACTTGAAGCAATATAGTTACAGCTTTATCCTGATTTAGTATTTATATAAACATAATCTATAATTTTACTTTTTGACAATTATTACTGGTAAGTCTATACTCATATTTACTCAGTAAAATCTCACTCGAAGCTTTCCATGAGAAGAAAGAAACAAATTCGTTTTATAATAACTGCTTTTTATTATAATATACACTGTAGCACATGTCTTATAGATTTTACATTTAATGTATTTTTGGTAGCCTAAAATAGTTAATGTAAGTATATTCCTATTTATATGGGTCAAATAAAGAGAAAAAGGTATTTCCTAAAGTCTGTTAAGCTAATGGTGTTGAGAAGCACATCCGTGAAGGCTGTTCTCCAACAAAATATGTACACTGCATTCAAAACACAAGAGTAATGTGCAAAACAAACAGTTATTCGGAAACATGCATACCGCATGATAGACTCTGTACCATGCCAAATATTTGGTAAAACAAATGAAAACCAAACATTCTTGCTTAAGTAACGTAACACACATAAACCATACTTTATTTATAGTAGTCTTTGTGTGTGGAACAAAAAACGTTAATATCATGTAAAACTTGTTAAGTAAACAAAAAAACTGCAAACTTTATTAGAATTGGGAATTACTGAATTAAGGAAGGACATACGTTAGAGCAAATTACATACGTAGAAATATTATAAAATGCGTGCAGATAAAATCAGGCAAAACATCATGCACGGTTTGCAATGAAAAACGTTTAGTAAAATAGGATTTATTGCTTTATTATATTAAATTATTTTTATTTATATTTATATTAACAATTACATTATACAAGGACAGACTATAGTATCAGTTATAGTGCAAATATTGCATGATGAACTAGCCGAGGATAAACTTTAACAAAGTTATTATAATAAAAATGAATGAAACCATAAAAGAATAAATAATTATTTCACATTGTGTTCGTGTAATCTATAAGGATGAACAATAAGCTGAAAATTATCTACATTTAATTTGTTGCGGGTGCAGTGACCATGCACTGTGATGTGGTCATATCAATAAACTGTTGATTTATTGGGTTACTAATATTGTTACTCACTTTGTGTTAACTAAACCCATAGGCTTATTTAACCGATTACTTTGAAATTTGTAGATATGATTAATTTATGCACGTTAACATTAAAAAAGTTTATGTATAACAAAATTTATTTTTCTTTGCATATATAATATGGTTTATTGAGGTATAAATTGTTAATACCTATAAATATACCATTTAATTTTTGCTCACATGGAAGTTTGTTTAATTAAGTTTCTAAACCTGAGAGCAACGGTTTTAAGAAGTTTTAGTAATTATCAGTTAATTTATTCTATCCCATTATCCGACTGGGAAAGAAGAAGATGCTAAGGAAATGAATCATATTTCCAAGAACAAGGACAGTAACAGCTAAGGAAGGATGTAAATAATTTATACGTAACAGCTCAGGAAGTTTAAGTAAAAGAGAGATTTTCATTTAAAGCTCTTTCTGTATTCACCGAAGTAAAATATATTTGTTAACCTCAGCGAGCTCTAGTAAATAATTTCAATATTCATAACTAATATGTGTAAACATTTTATACCAGTTCCCTAACTACAGTATACTGAAAGGATAATAGTATCTTGGATTTACTATCGTTATATGTTATACCTTTTGTTAAAACTTTCAAACTTTTCCACATTAATAATAAATAAATAAAGCACGGTATATCCAAAACACGTTTATTAGTTGTTGTAAAAATGTAATGCATACATTGAACAATAAAAATGTTGAATACCTACCTAAATATATTATATAAAATTAGCATCCAAAGATCTTTTAATCATTACGATATTAAGATCATTGTATTCCATTTAACATTATCATATAAGCAACTTTTGACGCAGCTTCAAACTAGAACATAACAATGTTATATAATCGCTTATCCTACACGATTTTCTGGACTATTTGGATATTATAGATAAAAGAAACAACAAAAATGGAAACACATTATTACACAACTTACCATAAGTATATCAGCTACATATAAATTTATGAATCCCACATT
The DNA here is from genome assembly GCF_021130785.1 of Homalodisca vitripennis. Lineage (NCBI taxonomy): Eukaryota > Metazoa > Arthropoda > Insecta > Hemiptera > Cicadellidae > Homalodisca > Homalodisca vitripennis. The sequence continues at coordinate 47,656,031 of NC_060209.1, read as the reverse complement.
TTATACCTGAAAGAACAGTGAATGACATTATAAATAAATATACATAATATTGCATAATAGTTGTCATTAAAACCTTGAAGATTTAAAAATATTCAAAGGATTACTAATGAAAAACATACAATGTACCATTTAAAGCCATAAAATTAAACGGTACAAATCAAAAACTTTAGATTAGCAATGTAAAGGTCAAGAAGAAGTGTTCTGATAATACCTTCATTTCACTCCATTAGATCGTTTATTGAAATAACCTTTCTTCGGTATCACGTATAAATAGTATTGAACTTTCTTTATTTCAGCTCCCTGAGCCATTTAATTAGACATAATCAAAACTTATTGTTATATCTTACATAAATTTTTATTTTTATATTACCTTTAAGACAGACAGAAAGGTTTATAATTTCTGAAATATAACATTGCAGCTTCTAAATGTTCCATACAAATAATATCTTAGATAATACAAAACCTAAACTAAGGTATTTTACGACAATCTATGTTACCATGCAACAGTTCTTTAAATGTTGCTATGGCTTTGTATTGAACCAATTCCTAAACCGCTAATTAAATTATAAACTAAAGTGGATTTTAATATTATTTATCCTATTTCTAACAAATTTAAAGTTGTTATAGGGGCAGAATATATATATAAATATATATATATATATATATATATATAAGTATATAGATATATATATTTCTCAGTTGCATCACTGATGGAAAGGAAATTGGAGTTTTGTTAGATATGTTGAAATTAATAAAATCCAATTTTAGTCACTATCAAAAGGCTCAGATACAACATACAAAGAAGGAAAAATATTATATTATCATCCTACGAGAAATTTTGGGTATAAGAAATGATTTATGAGAATCTTATAATTAGACCAAAAGAAAATTTCTTATAGTAAGGAGATTAATGTTTAATGAACGTAAAGTATTTGAAAGATAAAGAATGAATACGATTTTTCTTTGTATACACGTTTACATGAGCTGTATTACTGTAAATGGTCACTGTATAGAGCTCTTTCAGGTTTTATAAATTTAATCTGAAGTCAAAAGTGCTACAGTCTTGATTACCACTAGCTATGATAGAATCCCCTATATACATTGTGGAACCCAGATATACTCTGCTTCTACCAACTCACTAGCGATAACAAAAACTAGCGCTTATCTCAGGTAAGTCGTTGGAAATGGCATTTGAACATTTGTGGGCGCGAGACAGTCATTTACACGTTAAAATTGTGACACAAATAAAAAAATCACGGTTTTCTGATTTATCCTTTTAAAGAGAGTTTAATTTATGTGCTGAGGGAGAGTTTAACAAATTATAAAATTCGAAGTTGAAGCATATTCTATATTTATAAGTCATACCTGATTACTACTAAGGGGTTCTAAATTCAGCACCATAATCTTGTCTTTTAGTTGAATAATAATCCTCTGGAAATTTCATCAATAAGGGGAGCTCAGGCAATGGTAATCGCGCTTCCCGTAAGAGTAACTTCAGAACGGCACCATTATACAGAGTGTACATAAATTCCTGCCCGGGTATAATATTTTCTGAACTATAAAAGATAAAGAAACAAGATTTGGTACATCAATACTAAACCTAAAAATCTACGGGGAAAACCTGATAACAGTAACAATTAGAAATCTCAGCGAACTATGACGATCGGAAACACTTCCTGTTTTCATAAAGTGTTGAACAGTTCTCCCTACAGTTGTTCTAGAAATTGGCTGCCTCTCGTGAAAGTAGTCATTAAATAAATGGCATGCTTCCTCGTGTGATCGTCTGTTATTTCTCCAACCATCATAAGAAGTGTTATACGTTCACGTTCGTCAAGCGACATAGTGTAGTTGAAGAACTACAAGCAATACGACAAACCCTTTTGTACTAAAGCGCACTGATAAAATGGATGGACAGCACTACTAAAACAAGAAAACTAGAATAGCCTACTATGAATAGACTGGCTAATAGGAAAGTCCTAACTGCGACCCAAAGATAAGAGATTTCTAATTGTTACTGTTATCAGGTTTTCCCCGTTATCAATATATTAGGACCAAATTTGTAACCCTTGAGGATAACTAATGTCATAATTCACTTCTGTACAACTGACAGGCATAATGTAGAAGTTAGCTGCAGTATTCGTTTGGTTGCAGTTTTGCTTTAATGGGGTTATGGCTACTAATAAAATGTAACCAAGTAAAATCTTTGAACAGCCGCCATTTTGTACTGGATCAATCTTTTTGAGTGCGGTTTGGGGCATTAAACTCTGCTAGATAAGCCCTTTAAAATGATGTCCATATTGACCTATGCTCCTATTTAAGATTTCCTTCTGACTCCTTGCGGGACGTCCCCATGGCATTACAGAAAACTGATAGTTCCTTCAAAAAGTAGATTTTTAGGTGTAGTATTGATGTACCAAATCTTGTTTCTTTATCTGTTATCGTTCAGAAAATATTATACCCGTGCAGGACTTTATGTACACCCTGTATACATTTGCTAATGAAAATGCTTTCTGGGAGCCAAATGGATATGCGTTGTAGGGAGCAAAACGTATTCTTCTAATACACTGCGTTCAAACATCTCTGAAACAAGCGTCAAAGAACATTTTAAAAACGTTCTTAAAAGATAGCCTAGTTAAATTATAAAAAAATAAAATAATACTCGGTTTTTCAGGGTTTTTGTATATAATATGTGGAAAAAGATCATATTAAAATGTCTTTTCCTTCTCAAACTATCCAGTTATGATTAAAATGATGTAAACCTGACATTGTATGTTTATTTTAACTTGTTTTGATCTTTGATACAAAGATAACTTCGTTTTGGGCTGTAGGATTCAAGTGAGATATGCTAAAGAATACATAGACAGGTATTTTATATCACAGAACTAAGTGTTACCTATTGAAATTAACAGAAGCACTAAAATCATAGAAGCGGCACAAATTAACTACATCTAAAGTAAGCCCCATAGAGTTTTTATTTTACTGCCTACATTATTTGATTTTAACTTCAGCTTATTAAACTGTTACACTGTAATAGTAATATAAAGCAGATGTAGAGATTTAACTACAAAGTGCTTTAGCTTATCAGTGAAAAAACTATAAATACTGGGTTTCGATTTCTCTAAGGTATAATAATAGATATTGGTGAAATATTGTTAACTTATTCATATTAGTTAAGAAGCCTAATCAAATAAAATTTTTATTGCATTTCGGACTATATTTCAACAAATTTGCTAAATGGTATGTTAGAAGTTTGAGCACATTTTAATGTTGGTTTTTAACAACTCGTTACTCTTTTGATCAATGGTTATTAATAAACATATCTGAAAATTTTAAGTTTCATTTTTTTATTACTTTACAGAATAACCTCATGTGTAAGATGTATTTAATTTACCTACAGTTTATGAGGAACATGGTAAAACTAGCTCAGGGTGCCTTTAAATAGCTCAATTCATGGTTAATGGCGAGACTTATTTTCCACTGAAACGTTTAACATGCTCTTAGTGAAACCTATCTCTGATCTGGATTTGATTACTAAAGTATTCTTTTCAAGGGACACTTTAGTTTCCTCTTAACCCCTTTCTTGCATCTCACTTGTTTAAAGGCTGAATTACCCGCTCCTGTATGTTTATACTCTACAAATAAAAGCGTTTAAAACTTATGCTCCGAACATAAGATAAGAAATTTCTTTCTTGATATACTTTACCTAATTTTTCTCCTCATTAGGATAGTACAAGAAGGTTAATCTGTTATTAGAATGTCAGAAAGCATAAAATTATTTTAGACAGTATACGTTACGATACCGGTCCGTTACAGTTTAAAGTCATAATTGCAATGGGATACATTTATTTATGAAGTGTCACTGTAACAATTTTTTATAAATCATGATTAATTGGATTTTTAATGAATTTTTAGACTGTTTTTCCGGTTTTTTGCATAAAAAATAACTTTGCCATTGATAGTTCTAAGGCTACAGAATGCAAAACTACTAAGAATATTCACCTGCATAACAATCTATTTAATTTTTCCTTTGAAATGGGCATTATCTTGATATAATTTAAAACAAAAAACTTCCTGACATTATGAATTTTAGTGTCAATGTAAACTCAAGTAATATTTATTATGACTTTATTTTCGAAACTGTACATAAATGTAAGCCCACATTTAATATAATTGGATATTTATCGACACTAAATCACGATCTCAAAAGAAGTAAGAACTTTTCAGGCCAACGAACTCGGATACATTTTTTACTTTGCTCACCGACAAGAAACTGCCGGAATCCGCTTACGGTAAGACTTACATCCGCTTCCTCACAACACAAAGTTAGTAGTAATAGTAATACAATTATTTCCCTTCTTAACTTCTATACTTATAACTGTTACATTGTTTTATAAACTTTTCATTACTTGTAGTCACATATCCTAAAATATTGTCTCATTAAACTGAAATTAATCTAAACTGTAATAATTAATTATTTGAATTATTGAAAAATTATGGAAATTCATGACTTTGATTTTATTTTTTCCTGTTTATAAAATGTATATTTAAAACTGCATTTAAGGAACAAAGTAAATACGTGTAGATGTTCATAGCGGACTATATGCGAAAACAAAGTCTTCTGCGTGCTCTTGGAAGAAATTGTTAAATTCATTTCAAAATTAAATTAGTTTTCTTATATACAGAGAAATAAATTAATATTGGTTAATTTTTACGCATATATTAATATTTATTGTATTTTGTTGTTAATTATAGAAATCTTGTATTAAGTTTTATTTGGCTGATAAATGTATATTTTAGAGTTTTATGTAATACTATATTGCAAAATTTGTCGAAACGAAAGTTGCAGAAATTTAAATACACTTCAATATGAGTTTTTTTTTTATAAATTCGTATGAATTGAAAGGTAACTTCTACAGAATTTTACAGCAGGGATTGATTTTGTTAGGTTGTTAGGTTGTTGATACATGATTGAAGGTAAACAGGGATAAACAATTATTCGAGTTTTAATTTTGTATGAGTGGACATTTTCTTTAGGACCAACCCATACTGAGACATAGACAAAACACTAAAAATGGACCTTTCAACCCTCCAGCCTCCATCTTGCGCCACCATTTTAGTATGCACCCAAAATCAATCAAATAAACCGATTCCATGGAGTACCGAAGTTCTAAGAAAGTGTGAAGAAAGATGTCACACATACGGACAGAGAGACGGGCGCACTGCCTTTTTATATTTTGACCCCAAAAACCAATTTTATTAATATATTAAGGGATATAGGGATATATCAAATCTCCAATCAAGAGAAATAGACTTTTCTCTTGAGCCAAGAAGTGCTAAGTTTCAATTTAGTTACTCCTTTTGACAATGAAAAACCTATGTCCCAAGTTACAAATTTTCAAAATGTTTCTATTAATAGTTATTGCACAAACGAAAATACAGACAAACGGACGGACAATGGTATGAGTTTTAGACATGAAGCTCTGTCTAGTCCTTGCTGTTGAAAAATGCTATAAGACATGTCTTAATATTTTCCATAACATACGTAGTATCTCTTAACCTAAAGCTATATCGTTATAATACATAGTGCCAAATTATTTCAATGTTATCTTAATAGACTACACCATATGTGACTATTCATATGCATTAATTTACTCAAGTCACGCCTAATATATTTTACCACTACCAGACTCACACTATCCTGAGTACAGTTTACTGTTCATGTCCGGTAGATTGTAGTATATTGTATAGTAGCCGTGTCCGGGTTTTGCGCTGTGTACTATATAGTTATGAGCTGTAACTCTGTCTGTATGTGAAACACAAGTTTCCTGTGTGTTCAGTTAAAATACTGTTCATGTCCGGTACATTGTAGTGTATTGTATTGTAGCCGTGTCCGGGTTTTGCGCTGTGTACTATATAGTATGAGCTGTAACTCTGTCTGTATGTGAAACACAAGTTTCCTGTGTGTTCAGTTAAAATAGTCTACAAATTGCATATACTACGTTATTTACTAAACTTGAAAATATATGTTTTCTTTTGACAATATACATATACAGTCTATGATTATGTATACTCCGGAAGTCCCATTAGGTCAAAAATCAGGGTTCTTCCAATTAACTCCACATACATCCGAGATGGTTGAACCAGTTTAATTGACTTAAAAGTATTTGTCTATAAACTCATAGTTACAGACCATAGTTTTCTGGTACCAGTGGAGCAACGAGGGTTGAGTATTTAAATTCAGGTTTTACTTCTACTGATAGTAGGGTTAATCAATTAATTTCAACAATATGATCTCTAATATTTAAATCTTTATTACAAAATATTGTAACCAATTCCTGATACATCTATTTAACATAACACTCTCCTCGTTTACTTCTATCTAAAATAAAGCTAATAGTACTATACTATACTGAAGGATGTCAAAGATTTCCAAAATAATAAAAAGCCAAATGATAGTGTAGATCTTATAAAAATGCTCTTTACTTTTTCACCTTTAAGTTTTTTTTATATGAAAGGGAGGGATTGTACAACTGTAATTAAAAATATAAAAAAAAACATTTAAAGTTATTTCTACCTTCATTTTAGAAAGTGAAGTTGCTTAGAGACGATCAGTTAAGGCCTGGTTAAGAGCGACCTCTATCCTGGTAGTAGCCTGTGAGATAGGCACTGTGGCTCTCCCAGGTTCAATACACGGCAGGCAGCAGGTCTACACCCTACACTCGGCTTCCACTTGCACCAAATTGACAGCATGTAGATAGGCCGATATATGGTCTTGTTATCTTAAGTTACACAAAAAATGCACGGAAACATACTCCAATCTTTGAAAGCGCTCTAAATCCTCCCTTGAGATATTGTTGCCGTAAGCGGGAAAACAATAATAAAAAGCAGACAGAATCAAATATTGCACAAGTATACATTTTCCTGTGTCTGGCAGTATATTTTTGAATCGGTCCAACGAAATTTGTTATTTACAGATCACAACCATTTTAAAGCAGTTCGTTTCCTGAAATTTGGGAATGCTCGCGGGGGATAACATTCCCGAGGTCTTGAACAGTTGCTTCATAGGATGTATTAGCGACAGTCTCAAATGAATCACTGCAATGCCGGAGAGCTACGGCAATAACTGTTTTAAATATATGACATTCACAATAAGTTGAGATGCCTACTGTCCCGGCGGAGTCTTCTTCCTGACACTCAACAGTTGGCATTCACAAATCATCCTTAAAATACATAGGCTCGAGCTGATAATTAAAATAAAAAATTATTTTTAACCAATATCACATCGAATTATAATGCTATTTACATATATTTTAGAATTTGGAAATTTAGATTAAAAATATTAGCAGGTCAACCAACCTCTTTTATAACCTTGTCCTCACTAGTATCTCCCCCAGGTTAAGCCGTTATGTATATAAATAACAGAAAACTCAATGTTGACATGCATTCTAGTTGCACTCCCTTTTGCTCACTTTTGTTTTTAACGCTGGTATTCAGACTTGGTAATCTGAAGGATTAGCCTTGAAACTACATCCTATCTAAAGTTATGAGATATTGTATTATATCTGTAATAGAGAAGATACTAAGTCGATTACAGCGTTAACTATGAAACATAAGCCATCGATAAAGTTAATAATTTTACTGATCTTGTTAGATAGGATATTTTACAACAGAATAAATATACCAATTCATTATTCACCAATTACATCAACAAGTATAACAATAATTGGAAAATAATGTATTAATAAACGTAAATTAAATAATTAATAACAAATACAAAAATAGATAATCATAAATAAAATATAATAACTATGATAGCTAACAATAACAATAATAATCAAAACGTAGTGGTAGCTTCATTCAGCAGCAGTATATTAGTAGTATAGAGGCCACTAAGGATCGTATTAATTACAGAGAATTATCTATGAATGTACAACACTTTGTAGTAATAATATTTCTAGACATAGGATAAGACATTTAATATCTGATCATTTATATGAAGATCAATAGAAATGAAATTTTTAACTAAATAACCAATTGAATTGAAAATTTATCGTAATAAATAAGAAGTAGTGAATGTAATAATTTATTTATTCAGTAAAATACATAAATAATTTTAGTAGTATAAATTGAATATGTATATCCTTGCTAATTTTTATCATTGTACTAAAGAGAATTATCTATGAATGTACAACACTTTGAAGTAAGTAATATTTCTAGACATAGGATTTTAAGACATTTAATATCTGAGCATTTACATAAAGGTCAATAGAAATGAAATTTTTAACTGAATAACCTATTGAAATGATTTGAAATTTATCGTAATAAATAAGAAGTATGTGAATGTAATAATTTATTTATTTTAGTAAAATACATAAATAATTTTAATATATAAATTGAATATGTATATTTTCCTTTGCAAATTTATATCATTATACTATAGGTATTTATGTTACAAACAATTTTCTGCAATAAAAAGTTATGGTTGCATGTTCCACTTTAATACATTAAAATTCACAATGCCAAAAGATTGACTAAAGATTCATTTGATGTCGACCGAAAGTATTTCGTTCAGACACACGACTGAGCTTTGAATTATAATAAATATTAAACCTCATCTTTTACACCTTGTTTTCAACCATCTCACTTCCGCTTCGCTAAGCGTAAGATTATGTTTCCATCGCTACTATAAGTAAAGGGACTAACATCGGTAAGATACAATACTAGAAACGAATAAATACATTTGCTGATGAATATAAAATAATATTTACTATAGGGGATGATCACATATCAAACAAAACATATTTCAATATTAGTCAAATATTAAATATAATAATCCGTATTGCAACACAAAGCTATAAAATTAAATGATTAATGCCTTTATTTTACAGGCGAAGATGAGTGGTAAGGGTTTGGCATTTGAATAACTCTACAGCTTTACTGATTATCTATTCTACAAAAACTCACGCTACATTTTGTCCAAATTCATGTCTATCCATCTTTAATATATACAGATTTATATATAAATTAGTACAAAATGAATATTCTTTCCGCTATTAAATATAAATCTGTATAAATAAAATTTTGACTACACTTAATAACAATTTTGAAATATTCCTTCAATAAACGGATAATGCAAATTATTTTTCAGTATAAGTGATTTAATAATCGTGGAATCGGACAGTAGCGACTTTGAATTATCTCAACTAATATTCCATTGACTGGAACGACGGTCCATTTACCAGGACATAATTTGGAACAAAAATGTGGAGCTGCTCAATTGTGGATTGCCTCTGTTTTATTGGTGCCGCCTCCGGGCCAAAAAAGTATTAATGAGATAAGTTTAGTCGTCGATGAGATAGATAAGTACTCGCATATATGTCATCAGGGTTGTATTTATTTTACTTAACATAGGCTACGAGATTGCTTAACTCCGGTGATATCTCGATACTAAAAAGAATTGTTTGCGATGAAAATAAAATTTACTTAGGTTCATACTAAGTACCAAATACTAGTATTATATAATACTTTTTTATAACACCATTGAATATTAACACTATGTTAATCTGTTTAACAATCATTCAGTTACTCTCTTAAACGTTTTAGACTTATAGAACATTATGTTATAAGTCTATAATAATTTTCGTAGTAGTTAGAGTCTGGAATGAAAATGCTTCAGTTTTTACTTCTATAAGTACAATATGTTTACACAAAACGTAAACATGTTGAATTATGATTTAATTCTGGTATCTACCCACTTTCACGTGTCAAAAAACTGTGAAGTGTAAGATTAAGTCGGCAAAAAATACCAGATAAAAAAAACTTAGCAATAAGCATATTTGTGTGAGAAATATTTGGGATATTTTACCGTATAAATTTAACCAAAAGGATATCGTATACAGTATATAAGGATTCACGGAAATGCCTGAGTGGGAGGTGCCGCATACTATGCCCACTGTATGCGATATATAGGGATGGAGATCAATATTACCATTCTAGACAGCTAATTGCCTAATCGAGATAACCAAATGTAGGGTTATCTTATATTTTGAACAAGTTTTAGTATTTTGAGACGTTTTCATTTTATCATTAAGCACTATACCTTTAATATGGAATACTTAATATATTTCTTATACGTAAATTACGTGGTTTGAATTAGTATGCGTCCCCTACAAAATTGAAATAAAATGGAAAAACCAAAAAATATGTAATAAGTATGAAATGATAAAATTACAAGAAATACTCCAAATGTTTGAGGGTAGCTAAAATATACTGGAAGGTTTCATATGATTTACTTTCACAATATACTATGATTGATTGCCCTATTATGGGTCTTTCTCGCTGCCAGCGTAACTTTACACTCAAGACCAATGAACCGATGGACAGTTCTTAGCAGACAGAAATCGGGAATCGTAATGTACCTTTTCCCATTTTCCATACTACCGTAAATTTAATTGAGGTAAATTTTGACACCGATTTTCAACCCACCAGATTGTATAGTTAGCCAGTTCAGGCAGTAAAACATCGGATTTTGTTCATTAGAAACAGACGGGAGGGGCTTCGCTAAATCCCCATCCAGTAAAAAGTTCCTAATAATAGTAATAATATACTTAAATGGGTGTAAACACTGAAATTTTATTGCAATTATCAAAGTAAATTATATACTCCACTTTTACATCTATTCACTTAATTTAAGTTTTATTAATAAATGCAATTGTGCATTCACCCTATTTCTCACTCATGCCGAATTTTTACTAACACCTACGCCAATGTTGGTCATCCAATCATGTGGCCTATTAAACGTGAGTCATAAATTCCTTTACACTGTAGAATGTTGTAGAGCCTTTAATCCCTTTTGCATTGCAGCATTTTTGATTGAATTGAGAAGTTGGTTAACAAATTGAACTCCTGCCTGATAAAGCAATCGTTCATAAGCTACAGTTCTGTGTCTCCCAGGTCGGTAGTTATCCCTGCCTCTATGTTGCTACCTCTTATAGATAGATTGCACTTTTTCTTGATAAAAAGAGAAGTCTACAAAACATAGAGGGAGGGCAATATCAAAAGTTTCAGATTTATAAATGCTGGTCAGCGATACTCCCTATGTTCCTATGTTGCAATTTCCAATAATTCTATGGCTTTTTTTAAGAATAAACATTCCAGAAACACGTAAATTTGCAAAATCTTCCAAAATTGCTACACCATACGATATATTTTGAGTAGATTTGACAATAATAATCCGTTATCAGTATCTGAGTTGAGCAGTATTTGAATAATTGTCTCAGTAAATAAATGCCTGAGGAAAGGTGTTTTTGCAAAACGTTGTCAACGTGACCATCCAATTTCACCACTCGATCAGAGTGTATTCCATAAAATTGTGTTTTCTAGGCTTCTTCAATCTCAGTTTCTTTTATGCGACTGTAGGAAAAAGTTAATGCGTCTGTAGCAGACAAAATTCAATACAAGTTCATTTTTTATAAGACTGAGCTTATGGAAGTGCTAATTAGTATTGTTGATCTCAGCGAATGTCGTCATTTCAAGTTCTGTGTTTAGTTTCATGTTGAAACGGAGAGTCGTGTTTTCTGCACACTAGAGGACTGGACCTTGTAAATAACCTCATAAATGCTATCTAGCTATTTATGAGGTTGACGTACAAAAAAATATAATAGTGGGCTGAGGATGTACCCCTGAGGAACACGAAGTCCCAACTCCCTCCCCCTCGACTGAACTTCTGACATTTTGACATACTGTTTTCTATCTCTAAGATATGACTTGAGCCACTCGAAAGGCTCCTCGTCTCATGTGATATTCTAGTCTTAAAGTTAAGGTGCTTTGATCAACACATTCGAATGCGTTTGATAGGTAAAGGAATAACCTTAGCGTATCTGTTTGTATTTCATAATTAACCAACTATCTCTTTTATAAATGTATAAATTTATACACATATATCAAACTATATATAAGAAAATTATCATAGAAGATACATAGTTAATATTTACTGTTAATAAAAAGGTTTACAACAGTGAATATTCAATTTTAAATATATATATATATATATATATATATATATATATATATATATATATATATCACACACGTTTCCTAGATATGGAGGATACTTTAACCCCTATACACAGGCAATGCTCAAGAAAAAGTAAATTCTCTCCAAATGGGACATCAAAAGATTGGGAATGGAGACTAGATGACAAAGGGAGTGGCGTATTCTGCTTTCAATCCTTCGCTTCTTCGATACTATGTGATCTTCGTGAATGGCATGGTGGTATTTGACAAGCACAAAACACACACAAACACACACATACAGCTTAAGTGCATATAATGTAATATCGGAAGTAGTACTAATATTTTTGACGGCCGTTATAGTTAATGTGTAGAAGTTTTAAATTTATATATGTTTTTCAAGTAAACCTTCATATTTATTGTTATATTTTTAACACCTTGCACACAGTAAGCCCCAAAACAACCAGAATATAATTATAAACTGATACATTGAGTTAAATGATAAAGACAAATAATAAACAAATTAGCAATCAATCGTAATATAGTGTGAAATTAAATCATGTGAAACCTTCCAGTAACTTAGTAACTTATTAGTAGATTTGAATCCGCCTATTGACGGACGTTGCTTTGTTTGGTTAGTTGGTTTCATGTCAAACTTTACCTGCAATGTTTGATTTGTTTCATTGAAATTTATTCCTAATAGAACAGGACGAAGATGACGCAAATCGTGTATGGCAGTTCGAAAGTTCTCTGAGGGAGGCCACATATATTCTGTTTCCATGTATGCACAAGTCAAAGGTTCCGAAGATAATGACAACATAACTTGATAATACTGAAGGAACCAGGACTTTTTTGGACATTTGCATTGTTCAGTGATACAACAAAATCGGTAACACTACGTTTCGAGATCTGCAAGATGGCCTATTATTCAAGTAAATGGCTGAAGTAATGCATGACTACAACCTAAAGTGAACAAAATATACTAAAAGCGTTGTGACACGCATAAGTCAGAAACCACAACAACCAGTGTGTGTATGTGTCTATTCTATGCACACTAAATCTAAAACATGCACGTAATAAAAACTAAATACTGATTATTAATACTTAACTACAGAATGCAGGTCACGATAGGTCACAAGCTAACAAGATAGAACTGATCAAAAGCCAATAGTAGATGGCCATCGTCACGGCAGCAACAATATAGCGGAAAAAAGAAAGGACGCAAGAGGGCCTTTTCTATTATTGGTTTATACTAGATGGACTTGTTAATACCATAGTATGACCATGCAATGGCTTATTACAAATTTCAGATATGTTTACTGGCGTTCTCGATGTAATATGTTAGCTTCATCCCAAATCATACGATAGTTTTCGAACCAAAAATTATATACAATTTAGGAATATTCTCGTGTATTCTTTGTTTTCTTTTATCCTTGCCTTTATTCTTTAGTCTTTATTTATCGCATCCGTATTGCTTATTGCAACTAAATTTTATTCTGTAAACACAGTTTTTGGAATCCTCTGAACCAATTTTGGTTTTATTTTACGAGACTTTGTCTAAGAGTTTTAAATTCTGTTTATTTTCTGTCTATCCTTATCATTTTCTCCGATAATCCCAGCACATAAGAGATTGAAACAGATGCTAATTAATCATTATTCTGGTTGACAGACTCAGGAATAAGACTTGTTGGTCGTTAGCACTTGTTTATTATTGATTGAGTTTATTATTATCCATTGCGTCTGATTCTTTTAACTCTTCCTTTAGTCTATCTTTATCTGAGCATAAGCTCTATGCTCTATCAAGTAACACGTATGCTACTTCTTTTTTTTCTTCATTTTTGATGGTTTGAGATTGTAGAATTTTTTTTATGGAGGAGTTATGATAAGTAATGTATTTCTATTTCTATTATTGTTTTTACTTTGCCATCACGAAAGTTTTCTGTAGTTCATCGTATTATTGAAATACCTATGCATGGTATATTACCCTATTTTCAATTTGTATTATATAATAACCTCTAATGAATGCCAGAATCATAAAAAACCACATATATCATAATTAAATAGTAAAGAGGGAAGAAATCCGACATTCTAGTGCCGAAGTTAAATTATTATGTGAAATAAAAAAGGAGGTAATATAACAAGGATTGGTGTAATCTGAAGACAGACAGGAAGGGAGAGAAACGGATATTGCTGACCCTTGTCTCAGATCCCTCACCCGTTATTGTCTTTCACTTACCCTCTTTAAATGCAATAAGGACTCCGCACGGAATGGTATTCCCTTAGCTTTTTTTTATTTTTTCCCGAGAATTCTCTTATTTTTTTCCGCTTATAGATACTAAGAGAGATCGTGTCAGTAAAACTAGGTCATAAAGGCACTTATATAAGTAACAAATATATGACAATTTTATTTTCAACTAAATCCTTACGCAAGTAGTATGATGACTATAAATTAACTTTACAATTTAAACGAGTTCTGTTTATTTTTAAAGGAATAAAATAATTCGAAAAAAAGATAAGTTAATGTTTTTTTACTTTGCTTGATGTTTCTGTTTTAATTATCTGCTGCAAATTCAAATCATCTGAAAAGTTAATTTGTTTTAAATCTTAAGAATGTAAGCATATTACGTTGTTTGATTTCATGTTGCATGAAGCTGTCAAATAAGTTGCTTGCAACTTAATGGGATTTTGCGGATATTAGCGATCATTTTTAATTGATCTTATATATATTTAGAACCTAATTGGCTACGAGAAAATAGCACAAGAAATGTATAAACAAACTGAGAACACTATTTAGCATTTTATTATGTGACATATTAACAGATTTAGACCGCAAGAAATCTCAAGAACGGTTTCGTTAGTAGACGTTTGATTTTACATGAGTTTAATGATGGTTCAAGTTCATCCATAGATTTTTATCTGTGCGCCATTGCTTCATTTGCCATCTGGTTGGTTGCTGTAAATACTTTTTACTGTATGATTCAATGTATTTCTGTCCCAGGATAGAACCTCGAGAATGGTTGAGCTATAGGACTTCAGCGTAGCCTATTACATTATATATGGTTTCAAGTACTCATATCTTGTATGAGTATATAGAAAAAACATTGGGTTCGAAATTTAGAATGATAGAATGTTACACATGTTATATTTGATTCTTGCACTATATCTCCCTTTTGCACTATATGATATGATCTCATTCCTTAGTATTTCTAACAAATTTAGTGGTTGCATGGTTATTTCAGTTACATATTTCATGTTTTTTAATGTTTCCGAAAATTAAACGATGTTTTAGTACTAATATTAGTTGTTGAACTTTTATCTATAAGAAATAAAACGATTTTAAACACATGCGCTATGTAAATAGTTTATAATACTTGTGGTTTATAACTAGTTGGGCAATGATTAGTGAAATAAAATAGCCACTCAAAGGTACAGGTATTATACGGTTTTATTGAAATAGTATCGGATAAATAAATGCTTAAAACTAGTTTAGACAAATCAAGAAACGATAATGATGAATACGGAGGGTAACCATGAATTTAATAAAAAAATAAACTATCATATAAATTCTGAAATTCGATACAACCAGCCATTACACTTTAATATGAAAATAATTTTTGATAACATCAGTCAATAAAATAATAAGCTATTAGGTTACATTTTTATATTGTGGTTGTAAATAGCATTTTCTAGGGTCTGGAACAAAATTTCATCCTCAATTATTAAAAAAATAATTTAATTTCCACTGTAAATTTTTGCGTGGTTTATATAAATAGATGTATCAGTATTTAGTTACGTTATTTTCTATCACGTTAACTATACCAACCACTTATTTAATCAATTTATGTTGGTTTGCATTACATAAATAAATACCATTATTGAAAAGGAACAATGTGTCTGCCATATGTGTAATTCCCGATCATAATTCACATTCTAAGGTTCAATGTGTACTTAATGTAGGCGTGTGCCTGCCAACATGGGTTTATCCCTGATGCAAAGTGTAAGAAGATCCATTTGTCTCACTGACAAAAGCCTCCACTCTGCTCGATCTTAACATCCCCCGAGAAATAACTCAAGATAACTGTCAGCATGCAAACCGTCTTGTTATTCCTCGTTCACATCTTAACATTTAAATATTCTGAATCTTTCTGTTAAAAACGTATGGATGGAAGAAGGCTTATTATGCTATTTGCAAGTAATATCTTGTATGTATAAATTAGCAACTAATGGTCCAATATCACACCGCTATATAGAACATGAATACATCAATTTCAACATTATTTTGCAAAAACTAATAATTAATGTACTTATTCATTTTATTCCTGAAAAAAAATTATGGAAACACATTTAACTTCATTTAAAAAATGTATATTTTTATAGATTAAGTGACTTAACTGGGAATTATATTCAATGTATTTGTGAAACAGTGTACAAATAAAATTGAAGTAAAAGAAAAAAATATGTTTTGATCTTATAACTTCTGTATTTAAAGTTTTCATAATCATTAATATTACTGTAATGTTTTTTATTTTTTCTCTTAGGACAAGAATCTTATAAATTGCACTTAGTCCTATAAGAACCTTAGATATGCTTCCGGAGTGACAGGATATTAGTGTAAGGTTAGGGGGTAGGTGCCGCCTCCTTTTGAGATCCATGAGGAAGAATTAGGGTACTAATCTCAAAGTCGTTTCCCCACGGAAGGGGGGCCAGCTCAGAACCAGCTTCTTCATTCAAAGCAAGCAGGGGGTGGCACATCCTTGTTGAGGCTAGCATAAACCTCTGATAGTTAGGGAATGAACCCCACCAACTCCAACAGTCATCTCCCGCAGTAGATTAGACCTACAAAATTACCATTGCACCCCAAGAATTTGCTGTTAGTGATGTGCCGCTCCTGGACATCCATAAGGTTTAATGCCACTAGTGAATTTCAACACATATTCCAATAATTAATTTAATTTTGCTAGGCCTTTCAGAATCAAGGATCTTGTTGTCAGGCAACTTCACATATGAAGTTATTGCCTGACGAAGGAAACCTCGATTCTGAAAGGCCTTGCAAAATTAAATTAATTATTGGGATATCTGTTGCAATTCACTAGTGGTATTAAATGAAAATATTTCCAATGCTCCAATAATACTAATATATAAGGTTGTCTAGATTTAAGTGATACATCGGTTTTGCTGTGCCTAGTGGTAGGTTCATATAAAAGGTATAAACCAGCCAGAAGTGATCCTTGCTGGGTATACTGTTATGTTGATATAAAGGCTACTATTCAAATTTTCGTAGGGCTGCTGTCTAAATACATAGCATAGAGTCATAAATCTTGTAAGAATAAACAGTGTTCTAAATAACTTACATATTCTAAATTACTTTTTTTGGACAATGCCTAATTTCTGATTGAAAGTTTTGCTGAAGAAATAAAGGGAAAAGTGGTTTTTGTATCAATATGTTTAATTTTTGGTATTCATAGTGCAAGAAAAGTGGCATTAAAAGTTTAAATTGTCCAAATGTGGCTGACAGACTTTTTAAAGGCATGAACAATTATTATTTCAACTTGTATTTAAGTCTCAATAATTTATAAAATATAAGAGTACACCACATTACTTGACGCATAACAGGCTTCGTTTGAGGTTGCATGCAAAATTTCAAAACTATAGCTAATTCCATTCTGGAGATGTCCTGTGCACACAACATTATATACAAAAGCCGTTTTAGATTCTCCGGCAGACAAATATTGAGTGATATATTTCACTGGAGCCCTGCCAGCTTCCAAGGTTTGCCGTATATAAAAGATCCATTTATAAATAGTAAACTGAAGGAGGAAAATGTGAGATTCGTTATATTATAGTAAAAGTTACTAGCAAAACGTAATGTATTTGTTAAGGAAAAAAACTGGGTGCTACCACATACCTTTAACGTTACATTAAATTGTAATTACATTATATATTGTGACGTAATTAAATTGTATTAATGTCGCAAAATAATTACACAGGAAATTATATTAGTTATACTCGTAAGTTACAAGCAGTTAAGATTCAATTAAGATTTAATGATATTATAATGGTAAATAAGGTGTTATGACATCAGTAAACAACGTACTGAGTCACTCCCCCACAATTTCGGGTATTGATTCTTTTAATGTACCAATAAGAGAAGCTGTAAAGTTGATATAAAGATGAGAGCACGTTGATAAATGTTAAGCTGACGTAAAGTTAACGACTACCTCTTAAGGTGATTCTCCACGCAAACATTTGGCGTTAGGCCAACACACACTAATGACGTCACATCACGCAAGGAATAAGAGATAATAGTTATTATGACGTAACAGCAATGAAACTTTTACGTAAGAGTTACGCATAAAACAATCAGCAACAAATATAACAATAAGTAAAATAACAAGTACTTAATTTGTGCGTCCATTTAAGTAATTAATCTCTCTCGCTCAATATAAACGATACAAACCTACTTTGCAATCCATCCAGCGCAGTGAATTTGCTTGCACCCTTGGTTCCAGTTCTTCAAAGATATGGATACATGTATACCTAACATGATATAGTTCATCGTATGACCTTGCTTTCTGTTATCATCCTATATTCCTATTTTAGTATATACATGCATACATTCCTAATAATCTAACAGTATATATTGATATATACCTAATCATTATCCTATATCTAATCAATTCCAAACCCGAACTACTTTTCCCTCGATGTTTTCTGCTAAACATTGCACTTTGAGTTTGAAGAGTTGTTTTGTAATCCTAGAATGTTCAAAGGCACACTGCACTCATTTGTTTCCTCAAATTGTAGGCAAATTTAGGATGGTTCTTTGAATTTTACTAATGTTCGGTCAGTCCTACATGGTTGTGCATTAAGCTACTGTAAATATGCCATCCCACAATTTCAAAGGAAACTAATTTCGAGCATATAAAATAAAGTAAATTCCTTGAATATGCAATTGCTGCTAGCTATAAAAGATAGATAATATTATTTTCATAAGTATTTGCAGAAATATACGACATATGGCATTTTGTTTATGCTATTTGATGAGTCTAAAATAAGTGTTTTATAATAAACAGGATTTTAGAATAAAAAATCTCTTCGTGCTGCCTTTTATTCTCATATCAAAACAATGTACATGACAAATTTCTTCTAAATCTATTCTTTACATTTGCTTTAAAACGTATCAAACATTCAGATATCTAAAGATACTAATTTCCAAACATCCAAACATAATTCAGTACAAACACGAAATTCTGTACATAACGTATCACTCGAAATATATTAGCAACTTAACATTAACTAAGCATTGAATATATAACGTTACCTAGTGGATGATTATGATACTCAATAATGAGTTTTAACTTCCAGGAGTTGGCCAGCCTGTGTTTCAGTAAATCATGTGTCTCAAAGTATATAAATGATGCAAAAGATGTCAAACTCTCCTTGACGGTGACACGTGGTCTATAGGTCAATTCTTACATTTAGTGCCGAGGGCTATATCTCGTTATGGCTGGATATCCCAAACCAATATCATTGATGCCAAATGTCGCAGTTGTCCAAAGACTTCACTCACTACAACATGACAATTAATATATAGATTCTACATAGATAAGCTGTCATTCACTTCTGATATATCAAGTATGAAATAATGCCTACCCCCATGTTGTACAACAAACTTTATTACATATAAAATGCCAGGGCGTACACATAAATACTCATACGTATATTGTAAAAAGTTTAAGGATATTTGATAATATTTTGTTAGTTGGGATTGTAAAGCCCTTTCCTTTTAAGTTAGTATTTAAAGTAATGTCTTATTTCAAAACTATAGTGGGACTATATAAGAAAATATTTCACAAATAAGTATACTAGAGGAATATACACAATACTATGATTGTCCAAGAGGACTGCCGTGCTTAATTGAACTTTGAAGCTCTGGTTTTATACATCAATATTGTACATTGGAGCTAA
This sequence comes from Homalodisca vitripennis, assembly GCF_021130785.1. Taxonomy (NCBI): domain Eukaryota; kingdom Metazoa; phylum Arthropoda; class Insecta; order Hemiptera; family Cicadellidae; genus Homalodisca; species Homalodisca vitripennis. Next base: position 47,636,051 of record NC_060209.1, on the reverse strand, counting down.
TCGATTTTGTAATATTATTTCATAAAAACCTCATACTATTTAAAATACATTTGGTTAGTAACTATTTTTGTATACAGAACTGATACAAAATCTATTCTAAAATATTCTAATGAGTATAAATATTTCCTAATTTATATATAGTGTTGACAATAACATTTATAAAGTTGTTAGTTTAAAAGAACAATAACAAATCTAGAACATAATCATAAAATTTTGTTTGATTAAATAATAAGCTATTTTCAGATCTCTGTGTTAAGGTGGGAACAAATTAATATTATTTTTATATAGAATTTCTAAGTACAAATTCACAGTTAAAATGCCAGAAAATGAGTAAGGTAATAAAATAAGATGTCCAATACTTCAATGATAGGGAACACTTTTCCCTATCACATTTACAGGTCTAGTGCGATCACATTTGTATTGCATTCATCTCCGGGTATATATTGCCACTTTAGAGTAATGTATACTTATTTAAGCGTTGGATACTTTAAAACCTAAAATAAAATAATTCTGGATTTAGAACAAATTGCATATTTAATATTATATCCAATTTGTTGCATTATAGTGATGACGGTTACACTGAAATAAAGTTTTTTTTTTGAATCTTATGCTGCGAATTATTGTTGTGAAGTATTTATAAAGTATGTATACATTTCCTTTTAAGATTTATTTAACAATATATCACAGAATTCTATAACTTTACGTTATATTGCGAACTAATTGTACATCGTACACTCGAGTGAGTGCAGCTGCGGTGATCAGATGAAATCAGACATTTCAGTATTGGTTACGTGACCTGATAGCACTGTGCGGATCTTTTGTCTCTTGGAGCGAGAGTACAATCTATCTCGCTTTCTTCCCCAATCTCGTCTTCTTGTTTTACAATGATATATATATCATTGTATGTATATATTATATATATATATATATATATATATATGAATGGTTTATAATTTTGTGTTAGTAACTCGCTAAGCTTCTTGACTTATAAATACGAAATATTGACTTTAAAAGGTAGTAGTTAAGGAGACGATATTTATAAGTGTATTATTATATGAACAGTAGCGAAATTTTATCCGCTTAACCAGAAGTTACTAATTTTTGATCAAATACTTTGGAGAACTAGAAAATGAAGTCGCCTAATTAAAACAAACAGAGAACTCACAATTGCTCGATGTTATCCGTGTCGTCATTATTATATTAAGCATACTTATACATATGTACATTTTATTTTCAACATACCTATTCAAGAATTTAAATGCTATTGGATTGATAGGATAGTGATATTTAACCTAAAACAAAAGTGCAAATATGCCACGTATGCATTTATTTAACCCAGTTTTCATTTAAACAAAAAGAAAAGCACTTGCATCATTGGATAAATTTATGAAAAATCCAAGAAAAAGGACTGAACATCTTAATTATATCAAAAATCAATATATAGCCTGTAAGGGTTGGTCAGTACTATGATCAACCCTTATGCCAGTGGACTGTGTCCCAGAGAGACTATTGGTTCTCATTATGTTACAGAACAGTACTATATTATGTGGTGACGTCACTTACCAACGCAATATTTACACAGTATATTTACACTTTATAACTGTATAATTGAATAAGTATATTAATATAATATATTAATATTTTAAGTTTTTTACATTGCGAAAAATCAATCCTTATTATTTAAAGTAATATTTGTAATGCGCTATATAAGTGATCTTTACCTTTTCCAATAAACCATTCCTTGAACAGATGCTACGATAGGAGCAGCAACTCTATCTACTTATAACGAGTCACATAACTTACCTAAATGGAATCATATTTCCACACTATCAGCTAGGAAGTTATTCTGACGCTGATTTATTTTGCAAAGACTTCACGTATTGATATTGAAATTATATAGTATAAAAATATTTTGTTTATATTGCATGTATGGTGGTATAGCAATTATATTTACCATGACATTTTTATATTAAAAATGGTATGATTCTTACAAATATTTCTTTGTTTTAATTTTTAAATGTACAAAGTAAACAAATAGTTTTGAAATAAAATATCTGAAAAGATAAATTTGTATAGGTGCTCTGTAACACAATTTAGTTAACTAGGCTAGTTATGCAATATATATATATATATATATATATATATATATATATATATATAAAACACACACACACACACACACACACAAACACACACATATATATATATATATGTAAATAATTGAGAATTTTTTACAGTACAACTATAACAAAATATGAGATCTCAAAGTGCTAAAAAGTTTTAGCTGTAAGTACTTTGAAATATGTCTCTCTTACAAAACCTATAAACATATCATTTTACATTTTGTATGTTTTAATTAATCGAAATGATACATTGTTCAAAGTTTTTTTGGCGTTGGAAGGATTTGGAAGGAATCAAAAGTTTACTGGAAATAATTATGTGGACTCTCCTTATGTGCTGTAAAATTTCTTATTTTATAATCTAATGTATATAAAATGAAAATATTTTGAAAATGTATTTGAAATGATAATAAAAACATAAAAATAATGAATAAAAACAATAAAACTAGAGAGAGTTCGGAGAGCTGTTTACCATGTTTATTGCTGTTAATTATTGTAGTAAAAACTAAATTTTAAAAAGCTAAAACTATTCTTGTTAAATTTTTGTAATGTTACTTTGTGTTTAAATCATGGCCTTCATTTGCACCTAATGACAAATAATCATAAAGTATAATGTCCCTTTAATGAAAAATGTTTAATATATAACAGGTTTAGAGGCAAGTTAGAACATAGGAGAAACTAAATTATAGAAGGAATTTAAGAAGATGGGGAAGAAACATTATCTGAAGTTAAACGTAATTTGTAGTATAATTACAAATATTTATAATTATAAGCTGTTTACCTTAAATAGCTATTTTTTAAACACATAATGTAAATTTCCATATGAATTACAATAGAAAGAGCAAGCCTGAAGGCTATATATATATATATATATATATATATATATATGTGTGTGTGTGTGTGTGTGTGTGTGTGTGTGTGTGTGTGTGTGTGTGTGTGTGTGTGTGTGTGTGTGCGCGTGTGTGTGTGTGTGTCGGTGATTGTTAAACACACCATGATTTTAAACGGACCTAAAGTTGAGTTAGTTTAAAAAATAAAAAACACAATAAAACTAAATATTTTTGTCCTAGTGCACCACAAACAACTAATTCATGGTTAATGTATAAAAAATAAAATCACATTTTATATTAAAGGTATGTAAACAAATATAACGCTTAAAAGAAGAAAATGACTCTGTCTTCCACTAAACTAATATGGTAGCTTTTATTTCATGGTAAATGATGAATTAATTTATTACAAGTACTTAGCGACTCGTTTATATTATCCTTTAATTTAGTTTCCCAAACTTTTTTATTTGAGATACGTGTAATTATACAGGTCTAATACTTCAAATAAAGGAAATGCATGGCGGTGACATCCCTTCACGTTACCCGATCCGTCTCTGAGTGAGGAATTGGATCGGTCTCCGATAAACATTTGTCACTTTACAGCCAACCTGACAAGTTACTTGTTGATTTAACCACGTCTTAGAGAGAATCCTACTGAAATATATAGTTTGCAGGTTTTATTTCTTATATTTTCTCATTGGTTAGTTTTGTTTATACTCATTGTATAAATATTAATGTAATAAAACAAACTTGCCTGTTTTTCGACCAATCAGTTTTGTTGTACTCAAGTTGTTGAAAACGACTCAGCCCAGCTTTCACGCGAAATATTTCCTAAAAAAACCCAAGAAACAAGATATTTCACTGTCAAAAATGATAAGAATTAAAACCGTTCTATTCTGTATTCTAAATATACATATTTAATATGGGCTGAATATAGATAACTCGGCTTATCGGTTTATTGAATGGTTTAATAATAGGTTCGCTTTGGATTTTTTAAAAATTGATACATTCCGAGACTAGCTTAATATAAAATAATAAGATATTGTCTTTTCCTCGGTAAATTATAGTTTTTTTAATGGTAAATCAATCTTTTTATTACCTGTTTTTCTTTATATTTAGGTTCAAAAGATTTTAATATCGCATAATACAGACATAATACATCAAATAAAGGTAATAGATGCCGGTGAAATTCCTTTACGATACTCGATCCGTCTCTGACTGAGGAACTTGATAAACATTTGTCACTTTATAGCCAACCTTGGTACTATTGTTGATTTAATGCTGTCTTAAAAGCAATCTCGAGTGACAGAGGTTGCAGATTGCATAACTTCCATATTCATTTTCATTTTATAATTATTATTGTAACAATGCATTATAAAATTGATTTCTTTAAATAAATAAAGGCCATTTAATTTTAAGATAAATATAATACGTAGGCTTCTTGCCTAGGAATTAGAAATTAGTTATAAAATAATAAAATATTTTAACTGTAGTAGTACTTTATATATTGGTATTATAGTGGTAAAAATACCGAAGTACTTCACAGTACGTAAAATTAAAGTCTAATATTGATTGGTTATATTTAAAAAATTAACCATGATTGTTCTTTTAAGACGGGAATTATTCTACTTGGATATCATCACGATTGATTAACAATATAAATTGCCTACAGCTGTACGATTTTCCCACATAACGCTTAATAAAACAATACACAATTATTGTTAATGTGTTAATACCGAATAAATTCTTTTTCTTCGATTTGCATTACTACACTAAACTTATAAAAGTGTTATACTCCAGAAAAAATGTTATTTTTATATTTTTCTCGTTTTTTATTAGTTACTTTCAATATTATTTGTATCTTCTATGTACATAAATAACATAAAGTTATCATTTACTACATTAAGCAGCTATGCGAGTTATTCGAGCAAAGTATAGAAAATAATTTCAATCATATAAAAATATTGACATTTTTAAATATATTTAGATTTAAACATGCCAAAAACTATTTCATTTTGAAAAATGTTAAATACGTTTTTTATGTTGCTGAGAAACAACAGCTTTTAATAACTAGAAATTACATTTATTTGTGTTTTTTTTTTATTTTAAACTATTCCAGTTTCTTCCTCTTTAAAAACGTTACATATATTGCGCATATCGTAGAAATTATTCTACATTACTTTACGGTCATTTCGTGAGGTTTTGATCACACACACCCTGCTCACATAATTAAAGTTGTGAATCTAATTGTTATTGGACAGACACAAATATTAAGATGTATTATTTATCTACAAAGAACTAATAAAGCGTTGTTCCATAGTAGGACCCAAAACCTGGAATGGAATTTAATCCCTGCAATACAGCATAATCTGACTGAAACAAAGTTTGTAAGTTGGTGGGGGGGGGGGGGGGTGGGGGGGGGGGGGGGTGGGGGGGGGGGGGGGTGGGGGGGGGGGGGGGTGGGGGGGGGGGGGGGTGGGGGGGGGGGGGGGTGGTTTGAAATATTTCTGTTTGTAAACTCCCTAAGGGTCTTTAAAATGTTCTTCATCTTATCTCGGAGACAAATTTGAGTTCGTCGTAACGATATAAAAACAAGCACCGATTTATTTACAAACTCGAGCTCCCTTTATTCTTTTAATTTTTGTTTATCTATCAAGTGCTTTCTTCAAAACAACTTTTAAATTGAAACTCTGAGTACGAATAATTTAGGGGTCACTGTGTCCTCTAATATTACGTAAGTTATGTATTATTATTATTATAAGTAACACACTGCAATGCATATATTTTCTGGCAATTATTAAAACCGAAATAAATTTAATATAATAAAACCAAAGTTATGAGAAAGGGCAAGTTATAAAATAATACGTACAACCACCATTTATGAATAAGGATTTATAGGGTTTGAAATTGTAAATACAAAAACACACACAATTATGACAACGTATGGGAACTGGTATAATAATTACAGCTGGAACTTACAAATCTCGTGTAAGATCGCGTATGATTTGATTGAAGTATTAATATTTGCATATAAATAGGCGTAATTTGACGATATTATTTCATATATTATATATCTAACATAATATTATCTTCTGCAACTTTTTGTAATGTGTTTCCCTAAAAATTAATCAAATAGAAACTAATGATTTTTTTAGGCAGTAAAAATAACTTTTAGGGTAAATTCTCGTTCAAAACAACAACACTTTTTGAAGAACCATGCACAATTTCTACGAAAAAGGTAAATAATTGAGAAAACACGCGTTAACGCTTATTTTATTTATTATACATTGTCCAAGTATTTAAATTAATCTCTGGAACATGCGAGTAACCTCTATTAGCTGTATCGAGGCTCATCAAACAGAGCTAGTAGAGGGGAGACGTTACGTCTGTTCCGAGCTGAAATGGGTAGACCCACTCTGTTTGAGAGCTGTCTTGAGCCAATTTATGGGTCCTTGGCAGTTTTTCTGGCACAGGTGACACTCATGTTGGCGTATTGTGTGATATACCTCCAAACAGGGCAGCCCTCAGAGCAGTCTAGCTGTCTGCAGAGGTGTCTATAGTATTATCAAATAGTGACTGCGGCTGGTGCCCAGGTATATTGTACACCAACACAAAACGCAATACAACAAATAAAAAAGTTGAGGATTCATGATCATCCTCATTTTCGCCCTATTATGTACATAATGCACTTCCAGAATCAAGAGGCTGAATTTTGGCATTTGGTGGAAAGGGTAGTTCAATGACAAGTTGAAATTGCTTCTCAATTCACCTTCCGCTTAAGAGCTTCAAACAAAGTTGAAAACTGACAACGTTGTAGGATGACTTCTAAAATCTTTACCTACCTGAAGATATTAAAGTAGGCCAAACATCGAGTATCTTTTGCAATGAGTGACGAAAGTACTAGTCGCTCATAACATCGTATGATTATTCTGAGAGTATCGGCTCTGAAGTCGAAACAATGAGGCTAGAGAGCCCGTACTGCAAGAGAATGTTATATACAGATGATCGGTACATCCGCATATATTATAGTTGCTTGAAGTAAACTATGCAGCAATGAGATATTTTACATCCCAGACAGGCAAACCATCGATTCCCTTTAGGGTAAAGGAAATAACCTCAACACTCCAACTCACTTGGTAATGGAGTACACGCACCTAGTCCGTGTCACTTACAAGTAATTTTAGAACGTCTTTTCGCCAACTGGCTATAGGTACTGGTAATCTAACTTAGTTTAATCTATTATTATTTTACCCTGTTGGTTGAATTGCGTTCAAGGATCAAGGAATATGCATAGTGAGATGACTACTACTTCCTGCACTCATTGCAGAAGATACTTGCTGTTCCGGTTTACTTTTATCTCTTCGGGTAGGCATAGACCTCGGATTTCAGAGGTCATCCTACGACAGCTTCAGTTTTCAACTTTGTTTTAAGAAATTCATAAGCGGGGGGTGAAATCGAGAAGCAATTTCAACTTTCCAGAATCAAACCCAGATTTTTTTCGTTATTTGTAGTTTTATCTTAAATTGATTGGAATATACCGATTGTGAATACCATAACGAGAAATATGATACCAAACAACGTGTAATACTCTGAAATTGAAAATTGTACACTGAGTAAAATTGTCACAGAGTAGCCTATTGCTTAGTCATGAGTCTAAGACATTGCGAAATAACCCAGGATAGAACACGCCAGGTGCTGGGGCTGGGCCTTACAGAGGAACTATTGCAACACAGTGGCGATGCTTACGCAGCATCGAAGCTGATCGAGAGCGGACAATCGGCCTGACATGGCGGCGGCGACACAATGACTCACCCTAGTCTAGTGCCACACCCCTCTCGCACTTTACCAGCTGTCGTCGCTGCGTCTCCTCGAGCTCTAACTTCGATAACATCGCTGACAATGTTTACTTCAAATTTCATTATTGAAATACCTCCTTCTGTAGCATACGGTTGCAACCAACTCATCAAAAGAGCAAAAATGACATATTTCACAGGAAAGTTCCGAATACAAAAGATAAAGTGTTATTTTGCCAAGTATTTGAAATAACTGCTGTCATTAGAAATTAAGATTAATCTACTGAGTGTCCGATGTACAATTTACATGTTACATTTTAAAACTTATTGTCTATTCATGTGTAATGAATGATATTTTTTAATAACGTCTGGGTGAAAGGGAAACTATTATTCTATTGGATTATACAATGCCCATATTTATGTATTATGCATTAAAAATTCTCCGTCCCATTGAAGCTAAAAAAATTTATATTTTTTGTTACTATAAATACACCCAAAATTGCCATCCTTAGTAGAGGACACAATTTATTATTACATGAAAAATTAGTATAATTTTAAAATACGAAATATGAACATTTGATGAGAAAGCATTGAAAGCTGGGCATAATGATCAACTTCTGTGTTTAACGTACAAAAAAAAGGTTAAAAACTCTCCATAAAAGGAAAAATAAGGCTTGAGAAAAAAGTTGGAAGTTTAGTTTAGTTGGAATGTTTAAATTACCTTGATAAAAATATAACTTCCAAGATGAGGCTTGTTCGATTTAACATATAGCCTATATAAAAACTACTGAGTATCTAATAAAGAGATCGAGTCTTACAAAGATACTTTATTAACCAAGATATAGAAGAATCAATTTTGTAAAAACAATCACTAGTTTACATTTCAAAATAAGAATGCGCCATTATGCAAAGGGAACCGTACATCGCCGCTCGCACACCCACAGCAAAACCATCAGGGAAGCGCGCGCCCATGGTGGCGAACGGGATGCCGGATCAAAACTAAACTAGGTAAAAAAAAAGAACACCGTGGTCAGCATACTCAGGTTCATTTACTAAGACACAATATAGGCCTATCTAGTCAATATAAATATATAAGTATATATACTATAAATAAAAAAAAATTAAAAAAAATAAAAAGTGCCTGCAGTAGTATATACCTCAAACAATCCTTATCAGGTGCACCTGCATACAAAAATTAGAAACGCCATAATTTGAAACAAGAAATGCCAATTCCACCCGGTATCCTTCGGCTAAGGGCGGGCTCCTAATGAAATCCAAGAAATAACTAAATAATATCTAAAACAAACTTAAAATTAAATAACAAAATATAAACTATATAAATGGCAACAATAACAATAACAAATAAATAAAGAATATGAGCAGGGTATCACAGATGTTGACTAGTAGCAATGTCCATCATGGTGGCCGTCCTTCAGCAGAGCGCAAAAGCGAAGGTTCTCTGCGACCACGCATGATGGAGAGATGACAGCAGAAAATCAACTCATCTCCTGGACCTCATCAGTGAGGGGCCGTAAACTTAGCCGCACATGTCAGAAGGAGAACAGCTCCGCAAAACTAACAAACACTTAATTAAACTAAATTTTAACTTGGAGCTACTCCTAACTTGTACACCACGGCTCGGAGTCTTTGCCACTCTACCGGAAAGGCCAAACGCCTTCAAATGGTCAGTGGCCTCTGCAGCCAATAAACCACACACACATACACTATATAAAACACACATGAGCCGGGGAGATATAGGTATTGAACCGGCTCAGGAATGTGCATACTTCTAACATAAGGCAGCATTTAACGAAAACAATCGTATTCCTAAATCAATAAAAATGTACGGAAGATCAGTTGTTTACATCTCAGTCAATATAAACACAAAAATCATTTTTGTAACTAATGCATATTATTATTCACAATTGTAAATAATTCGGAATAATACAAAATAAAACAAAATAATTAAACAGTCAATAAAACTGGCACTCATTGGAAATTAATAAAAGTTGCGTGTTTTGTTATCCTATCTCAATTATTCACAGAACTTAGCCAAAATATTTAGCCACAAAAATATATTCACATTAATTTTGTCAGTTTCAGTTTATGTTATGACAACATATTCCATTTGTTAAAATGCAGCAATACAGTAATCACGCAGGCCTAATAACGATATTGTCGTAACTACTGACGTGTGAGTCAGCAGCAGAGTGTCGGCATAACTCTCACCACCAGTAGTCAAAATTTCTGGCACATTTAGCCATGAAATAAAAATATTAGAGTACAAATTTAGTTAACTTCTTCATCTCAAACTTTATCGCGGACGAACGTCTCTGACCAATAAATAGAAATTTCCTTGCTAAGGAAAAATTTCATTGTACCACTCGCTATAAATCGTTTTTAACTTAGACAACGTATCTTTTTTTGTGTTTTTGTACCAAAATACTTCCGATATTGTCTTCGAAGCTATAAGCATTAAAGTTTTGTCTCGGTCTCAAACGTCCGTTATATACTCGGTCTATATGGACCGTATAAGAACGGCTTACATTACGCACAATTTTCGCAATTCCGATTAGCGTAGTAAGACTTTTTTGTAACAACTAATAAATTTTATATAAAAGTATAGTTATTAAAATTTAACAATAATATTTTTCCGGTCATAGTTTAGGTTACAAGAAACACCCCAATAGTGAGTTAACACTTTTAGGCAAAAATCAAATTTTGTACATACCAATACCTCCAGATATTAATTTTTTGTAAGGATTTTTGTTTAGCCGTTGTGATGAGAAATGTATTTTGAAATGAAATTTTTAGTTATGTTTATCAGTATTTTTAAGAGTATGTTAGTTTACTGTACTGACGATTAGATCTCCTGGTGATTAAATTATTCCTTACATTATATAATACATTATATTTATATTTTTAATTAAAGTTACTGTACACTTAGAATTTCTATTTTAAGAATTGAAGCAGAGGATAACAGGAACCAGGCAACTTTGTCAGTATTTTAAACAACACTTAGAAGTTGTAATACAGATCTGCGGCAACACCTCAAGCCATGATGTAACCAATGACTTTGTAATAAAATTTAGAGTTAGGAGGCAAATAAATAAAATTTTGAATTATGGTAAAATTTCACTAAACTGCTCAAACTAATTTGTTATTTTATTATAGATGTTCTTTATATACTGCCCATCTCGTCGTTACACATTACACTTAAATACCTCTTGATTGGGTTTATTGTTGTTGGTGGGTAGTCACGGTTAAGACAGAGGTGCCAGAATTCGGGAGGAACCACGGGAGCTGGGACTCTGTCTTCACAAAAGGAAGTCACAATGGCTGGACGTAGGAGGATCCTGCCTATCACGCTTATGGTTGAAAGCACAATCATTCCCAAGGATAGTATCAAATATTTGGCTGGACGTCCGGAGATTCACCATCCCTCTCATCATTGAGCAGACAGCAAGAAAGGCGTCTGTGATGATCGCAGCAATTATCGGAGTCATCAATACGTGCAAGAACTCAAGGAATCTAAAAAGCGAGTGATGTTCTTAGGCATGCGGTTCGTGCTACTGTGTAAGTTGGGGCATGATGCGCTTTACCAATGCCATAGACGCACTGCTCAAAACTGCAGTGAGCTTATTTTATTTTATTATTTACCTCATAGTTTTCATATATATTTCACTAACACTTATTTATAGCTTTCTATTTGACTTGAAAAAAACAACTTTCAAATCTGAATGTTGATTTAAGTTCCAGTTCAACTTTCTCCTGGTGCAACGTTTGAAATCCGATGCTGTCACAGACTTGACTCCTGGAAACTGGAGTCAGCGTCCGTCTGAAGAGATCCAATAAGATTGGTGACGAAACAGTTCAAATGAGCTCTTTACATCGTTTTGACATCAGACACACTTAGATTGACTCCTGGAAACTGGAGTCAGCGTCCGTCTGAAGAGATCCAATAAGATTGGTGACGAAACAGTTCAAATGAGCTCTTTACATCGTTTTGACATCAGACACACTTAGACGACAAAATATAGTGTAATCTAGGTGTAGAAGTATTATCGTTCGAGTGTTCTACACATGTAGATATGGCACAACGTAGCACATGAAACTTTAAAATTATGAACAGGTAAATGAGCTTTGTTCATATGTACGTGAAGAATCACATGGTGAACTAGTTGATGCATGCGCTCCATTGGCGATTTTCAACTAACATTGTATAAACATTAGGGCATCTGGCATAAACTTAATGTAGCTTTTTTATTTATGCATTACTAACAGATTATTTAAATTTTCTTCGTTATTTAAAAAAATGGAAACTAGATATTGGAAAGTAACCAAGTATTTGGAAGTTTGTTACTAGACTTATTTACTTTGGATTAATTTGATTTTTATTTGAATATAAAAGAAAGTAGTTGAGGTAGTAGATTTTGTATTTGTATTATTGTATTATTAATATACTGATCAAATAAAATATTTACTAAAATCACAAAAAAACTGTCAGGCACTTTTGAATAGACCCAAAGGGAAAAAGTACTGGCACTTTTGAGTACACTAATTGAAAAAAATGTCTTGCAGACTGTCATAAAACATCAATCAAAATACATTTATAGAGGAATTAGGTAGAGTTAATTTGAAAAGAAAGTTCAATCTTAAAATCGATTATTTTAATTTTAACTTAAAAGTCCAATTTTGCAGATGTGCAATAGATGAATACAGTAATTTGACACCTGTCAGTGGCTTTCATTCCTGTTCAAACATGTACATCAGAGAGTTGATAAGAGAGAGTAGAGTGACTATATCTCTAACTTATCGTACTTATCTAACAGGGCAGATGTTCTCAAAGTCAAGGGTATCATGGACCCCGCCTAAAGACCTACAGTTTTGGAGGACCCCCCATCTACATAAACCCCATTATTTGAATTATAATTATTTTTGCCAATACAATTATACATAAATAGTTTTATTTTTAATTGGATTAAGTACCAGATGTTTTCGAAAACATAAGAAATATAATTATCGCGAAAATATATCAAAGTATATAATTTATCAATTACACATTTGCATGTCCTCACAATCATAAAAATTAGTACTAATTATTAAAAGTTAGTACCAACAAAAATATTTATTTCACCCGTTTTAATTGCAGTAATAACAATTCGTTTTTACGTTTTGTTGTATTAGAACTCTAAATAAATAAGTTCGTTGCAAGTACTCAAATATGTTTGTTTATTAACATCGAAAGACAAATATAAAACCTCTATAATTATTTTCAACAATCCTGTAGGTTTTTACTCTATCTCTTTTGATGAACATATAACATTATAACTCATCACTATTAATGAGAGAAATTGATTTGTTTCTTTAATTTTATAATGTCCAAAGTTTTGGGAAGAATTGTCGGAATTTTCAACCTTAAGTTGGTTTAACGGTCTTTAGCCGATTCCTCTTGAAACGTATGTTACAAGCCGTAGAAAATGTTTTTTCACACAAATAAGTAGACAAAAAGGAACAAGTTAGTATAACATAAGCCAAGTTTTTGAGGGCTTTATTTGCTAAATCTGTGAATTCCGACTCATTCCTTCCCATTCCCCTCAATCCGTTTCGTTGACACGCTACGGTGTAACCTCAAGGACACAGCTGCAGCCTACTCCTGCCAACCTGCTAGCGCTAAATTGTGATAGACCAATACAGTTATGGATGTTTAGCGTTTAGTTTAGTTGTCTAATTACCAATTCATACTTGAATGGTGAAATATTATTCTTCTAAGTAGAAAGTGCTTTAAAAAAAAATAAAATAACGTCTTTTTAACAGCAGTCTATATATTTTTCTACATTTCAAAGGCTAGCTCGCGGATCCCCCGGAATGGGCTCGCAAACCCCCCCCCCCCCCCCCGGCATGGGCTCGCAGACTCCCCCCCCCCCGGCATGGGCTCGCGGACCCCTGGGGACCCACGGACGACACTTTGAGAACCTCTGAAATAGGGGATAAGATAAGAAACTCTGACAAATAAGGGACTAAATCCGTTAATTACGTAGCGCTAAATTCAGACTTTTCAGACATTCCCTACCACCATTGTAACGATAACATTTTAATAATTACATAACGCTGCCACCGACAATGTTCATTCTAAAAATTGCTATATCATAAAAACAATTTTGAACTCCAAAGTAAAACGTTATTTATTAAAACAAAAATGGCATTCCTCAACCGCAGAACATAGTTTTTAACTGTTTGCTGTTTCTTGTTGATTTGTGCGTTTTAAATTTTAAATTTTATCGAAACCATTTTTCCCTGTCTACGTTTTATAAATTTTAACCTAAATATAATTGCAACCATAACGTAAAATGACATTCACTACACAATTACACACCACGAGACCCACTGCACTGCTAAAGCAATACTATACCTGTCGAATTCAACGTGACTATAAGAGTAAACTTTCTGTACTTGATTGATGTACGAGGAATTTCGGCGCGTCAAACTATACGAATATTTTTAGGCAGACGGAACATTCATCCATTTTGAACGTCAGTATCAATATTAATGTGAAGGAAATCGTTTGGGTCGACGCATTTCATTTGCTGAATTATCTACATGAAGTGGTGCAGTTTTGATCGGTACATCTTCAACCCAACGTTTATCCTTTTATTTTTACTACTATACAAACTGTTCCCCGCGGCTTCACACTCAATTTTCAAAATCAAAGTCCTTATAACACTTAGTACAAGCACTTACGATGTAATATGAAGTAGGCATACATCAGATAGGGCCTACATATTATATCCGTTCATGCTTAAGAGTATCAGAGTTTAACCTGACTTTTATATAATTTTTTCCAAGTGTATGAGCATTTCTGGTTCTAATTAATTATATTTAAAACGTCACAGCTGAGTCTGCTTTGTTCCCCTGACCAAAAATATAAATGCACACGTCTCAGAAAACCTACTTTGATCAAAAAGCGTTTACTCCAATCCTTGTCATATACTTGCGGTCTAAGATATTTCCAGTGCTATCATAGAGTTTGCCTTCTTGTTCCGACGAAGAAAAAGATGTACATACCTAGTATCAGAAGCCCACTTTGGTTAACAAGCACGGAGCTTACTATACTATACAGACCGAAAAACTGCGATTCTGCCCGGCCGATTCTGTCTACCTCTAACCGTATAAAATCACTTACAGCTCCACAGTTGAGTTTGCTTTATTGCCTTGATGAAAAAACTATTACATATGTAGCTCTCGGAAATCTATTTTGGTCAAAAAGCGACTACTTCTGGCTCTTGGAATCCGCTTTCGATAATGTGTTTCCTGTACTATAGTTGAGTTTGCCTTTTCGCCCAGAGGAAAAAAGATATACATAGATACGTAAGCCTATTTTTGGTTAAGGGAGAATCAACTTCCTTTTTACTTCTAGTATAAGAGGGAAGTACTCTTATTAAGTTCCTGCAACTTCCCAAAATAATTTTTTTATAAGATTTTGCGTTGGGAAATCTTGTTTTTCGGACTTTAGTCTGGGGGAAATTGCTTGTTCAGACATGTACAATACGAATTCATTCCTCTATTTTTCCTTAAGCCACTGTTTAAAATGCCATATCACAATGTCAAGAAGCTTACCAGTTTGGACTACTACGTGAAACCATTCACAATTTTGTTCATTAAGGTTGGTTTTATAACAAGTTTTAAATAATATTACACTGCATTAATGTTTTTAATTCATCTGGAATAAACGTTAGATATTAACTTTGCATTACACTACTGATCAAACACTGTAGGCTACAATTAATATTTTATAAAATTTCAATGTGTAATATGTTTCGCCCTCTTTGTAAAACTTCATCTGACAGTATCAACAACTGTTTAGTCTCAATTAAATTTGGATTATGAAAGATAAAATCTACCATTTTTAGAATGCTAAACTTTTCTAGATAACTTTTCTAATCTTTCTCTTCTTATAAATCTACCTCGGAATTCAACAAATATTTTTACATAAGGGATTAGCCGAATTGAATTGGTCAAGCCATTCTCGAGTTTTAGCTCTTATATAGCAACACATTTTCACATACGCGAAATTTTAGCTCGCCGAATTTACGCGTTGCTTGACATAAATTCCACCTCTCATGGAAGTTTCCGTTCGGATAGTACCCACCCAGCGATCACATAAGACCAATAGATGGAGCACTCCTATTCCTACAACATTACTGGTGTTGAAGCCAGTGGCGGCCATCTTGGGAGCGTCTAGAAACGCCAAACCCTGTCCAGAGAAGCTTAAAAATTGCAGTGCGCGCGTATAAATAAATCGCCACCTAGCCCACTTAGCATTAAGCCAAAATGTTCAAATTTGGTGTACGTATATCTTATAAAACACCGATTCCAATGGTGCAACTCAAATTACCAGTTTTGATCTCTATATAATTTTAATGAGCAAAAAACTTTAAAAGTTTTATACACATTTGAAATCGTAACATGAAAAAGTCGGTCTGTGAGGATCTTTTTTGTTTTTTAGGACAGGCAAGTTTTGTAAGCGGGAAAGTTTGAGATAAAGAGTTGAATTATTTTTTTCATTCGAAACTTTTTTTTCTAAGACCAGTCGTTTTCCTGATATTATAGGCAGAATATAGGCGAAAACTCTGACCGCATCGCCCAACCCAAAACAGATCGCCTACACTCCAGGCCTCTCTCGGCTCTTAAATTAAAACTCAACATATCGTTAATTTAAAATTCATTTAAATGTAATTAATTATTTTTAATATGTCAAACATTTTTAAACCCCATTTATAAGGCATTCGCTTATCATTTCATTTAAATAGTAACTGTCATTTAGTGCAATTAAATATTTACTAAACTTGAGGCAATATAACGTATTTAATAAATTAAACCACTAGACATAGACTTATTATATTTATAAATAATGTATTTAATATAATGGAAATTACAATATGAAAATTAGAAACAAAGCTTACAATAAAACGTACCTCTGTACTGTTCTAAAAATGGTACAGTTTTTAATAAATGACTGCGTATTCTGCTTTTGTGTAATGAGGCACTGACATTTTTGCAGTGGTGATGTACTTTGAAGTATTGTTTACAAATAGCTTTTTTAACTAATATAAGGTGATTTACCTCAGGATCTTGTTGAAAACAATGCCCTCCTGGGAACAGATTTACACCGATACACTTTCGTAACACTGAATTTACCATTCTGTCCTCTAGTTTTTTCACAGTTGTCACGTCGCCTTTATTAATACGCAACTTTACTTCTGTTTCACATAACAAACAAAGTTTCGCAACACCTTCAGAAGGCTGTAAAAGTCCTCCTCGGTTTTTACAACTTATCAAACTGTTGCGGTATTGCGTTTCCTCATTAGCCTGTAACAGCTGTGTAGGCACCCGCTACAGGCTATTTTATTTCTTAACTTTCTTACTATAAAACCAGAAAGGTACTCCACAATATGCGTCGTTACATTTGAAGTGTTTCTTACAATATCATAGAAATAGTCGAGATCTTCATCTTCCTTCTCATGTTCTAAAACCTGCCAGACAGCAGCGAACACAGTCTGAGCGCTCGCCACTAGGGTGAATCATCCCAAGGTCGCCGCCATTGTTGTAGCGTTGCGCGCCAGAGTCGACTTCAACGGCCAACCCCACTGCTCCATCTATTGGTCTTATGTGATCGCTGTACCCACCGTAAAGTCGTTACTTAGGTCCTCATGGCCAAGCGTTTCTACTGTTGAATTTAGTTCGCAGTTTTTTGGTCCGTATAGTATTGGCCTTTGAGCGTGTGGGTGAAGGAGGTAGTTTCTCCAGTTTCTCATGTGTGGTCAAAAACGTTTGGCACAGATTTAAACCAAATTCTGAACTATATATAAAAACATTTAGATGGAGGATTCGAACTTCTTTCCGTTTTATTTTATGGGAAGAAAGTAGTAATATATTTTCTTTAGTCTTTGTGGAAGCTAGGATTGGTTTTTATTGTAAACGAATTCAAGCAATTAATGGTTCTAGTTTAATAGTTACATAATGCTGCGTCGAACCCCACCCTCTCCCGTAAACGGTGCGAACGCTGCCGAACCCCCTCCCCCTTTGTGCGTTACGTAATTTAGGGACGGTCCTAAGATAATAGTCCTCTCCAGTAAGGTATGAGGTATGAGATATCAGACTACTATGCCTGTATATAAACTTACTGGTGACTCAGAATAGTGACAATAGTTATTTTATAATGTCATTTGTAAGTAATTATAAATATTTGAATCAAAAACCTATAAAATCTTATATACATTTTTTAATTAGAATTTTGAATAATCCATAAATTATTAATTTGCATTGTTTAAGCACACAACCTGGTTTTTTAGACTCATGTAGAAATTTCTCCTAGGAAAATATCAGTTGTCAGGCTAGTTTTGGTGGGGGTCAAGATGGTATTGTTTAAAGCATGAACAATATTTTTTTAGATCATATCATTATTAGCTACACACACTTAAAACCAACAATCAGGCACGAATAAATGTAAAATCAGCGGTAAAATATTAATAAGTGTTGCAAATGCATGTTGTGTATGGTTCAGATCAACTATTTAGCTGAAAATGATGACTCTCACTTCATTTATCTACTCGTAGTTGTCTGATAGTTAACTAGATAAAGTTAACTATTGCAACAAGAAGTTATTACATTATTTATGTAGTTTTTATCTTATAGTTAATAGTTTTTATTTAAATAGAAATTATTAGATAAATTGTTTACCTAGTGATAACTTAACTTGGTGATAATTTGATTTAATTTCCCTAGCTTACATTGGCGTCCAAGAGGAATGTTCAGTAGTTAGTTTGGTTGCTCGGTGACGACAATTTTCAACTATTTTCTTTTTTTGTAAAAAAACAAAAATGGGCTCCTATATGTGTCTTTATATATTAAAACCACGGCAACATGCCAACAATCTGTTACTCAGTACTCTATTACAATTTCGGACTAAGATTACATAATTTTTTTTCATTCACCATATATTTATGTCAATGAATACATATTTATGTAAATATATTTCCAGGATATACAGAAAATTTCTTCTGTGTACAGTATCCCACCATGTCTTTTTTATGAATAAAAAACTAAACTGACTTTCACATAAGAAATTAACATAATGGCCTTTTTACTGCCGTGACCATTGGGTTGACAGTACTGTTGGTAATTATGATGTTTATTTGTCATTTGAAATTTACAAATAATGTGCTTACAATGTCAGAAATTACAACACAAAGTCAAGTCACACAATATCTTAATTATTGCTTACAACTAAGAGCAACAACTGAAAAACTTTTAATAGTGGAAGGGTTGTGAATGAAACAGGATTTTTCTTGACATTTACCATAATTCAGTGATACAAAATATCAGTAACACTACGTTTTGAGATCTGCAAATACCTGATCTCTTCCTCAGGTTAATAACTAACCTAACACATAACTACAATCCAGGTTAAAATAAACAAATCATGTCAAAGCGTTGTGACACATAAGTCAGGAATTCCAACTCCATGCACACTAACTCTAAAACTTGCACTTATTAAAAACAAAACACAATGATAATCATTAAAACTGAACTACAGAATACAGGTCACAACAGGGCTGCACTCACTGACCAACCACATAGACTTGACCAGAGGCCAACAGTAAATGGTAATCGTCACGGCAGAAACAAGGGAAGTGGGATTTTGTTTCTACTGGTTCATTCTAAATGAAATTCTTAAAACCATACTGTAACTCCACATTTGTTTATTACAAATTATTATTATTATTTGAGTTCTTGATGTAGTGAAATCCAATATGGGTGCATTTTACTATCCTTATGGATCCTGAGGACTGATCGTTGGCTAATTCCTGCATCAATAGCCACTCTTAGAAGAGTCACGTGGATTGAGCTGAACAACAGCTAAAACACCTGGTGCCATATCATCCCTTTAAGGCCTTGGTACGGCCTAAAAACATACCTTACTTACCAAGGGTCAAAAATAACCCTTACTTACCAATTCCACATTGTTTTAAATCTCTGTATAATAGCTTTGAACACTAAACGGGAATGTTCTGCAGCAGGTAGCTATTACAGACTGTACAGTTGAGAGTGACCAAACATTATTCAAAATTCAAATTCATAGTATAGTGTCAAAATGATTGTGCTATGAATGTGCAATGGCTGTTACTTGGGGCTCTCACCATTAGTCTCTTTACTTACCTTACACTCGAGTTTGCATTAACCACGAGCCAAAACACAACTAGACGTAGGTTATTGTTTTTTTTATGGTAGTGGTGTAGTTTATTCACAACATATTACATTTGATACAAGATAAGTGTATTGTGGAAGTGGAGCGATGACCAGCTCTGTTGCTATGCCAGCTGTAAGAAATCTTTATACACGGTGTTTGAAAAGTATGGGTACGGCTTAATATTTTAAAAACCATAGGAGATAACATCTATAAACTTTGCACAGTGTTATATGACTATGTAAAATTATTTTTCCTTGCTATTACCATGACATGCCAACCATGGGGGGACGGCCCACAGAGGAAAACATGGAAATCTTAAATTGAAGCATGGGTCGAGTGATACCTCATTTGAAAGAGCTCACTTAGTAGAGTTGAATTCCGCAAACCGCATCTCAAAAGGTTTATCCAATCAGAAATGGCGGGTTGTTTTAGGTACACATTGTGAAGTACATTATGCGCTGCCATTTCTGACTGGATCGTCGTATTCTGATGCGGTTGGCGGCGTTTCACTGTACTAACCAATGTGTTTTCACTGATTTTTTTTAATTAGCAAAATTATGTCATAAATTTATAAAAAAAAAGTAAAAAAGTAAAGAATGTCTTATTTTACCAGGCGAAGTTAGGGCTAAGAAGCCCTCTCTAACACTTAACCTGGGGACCAACGGCTTAAAGGTGACTTCCGAACCACCACCAATGGCCGGGCAGGCGGGCCGCTTGCAAGGACAGGATCGCTCAGCGGTCACCTGTCCAAGCAGCAGCCACGCTCGGCGTTGCTTGATCTGGTTATCTTGCGATAACTGCCGTACCCACTACACTGCGCCACTGGCGCATTTATTGTTAAATTTATAACACAATAAATAAAACTAAAAAACATCGGTATTTAAAACTCTAGATTTAAAACATATCTTGAATATTTTATGCAAAAAAGTCAAAAACTAAACATTGTCAAAATTGAATAATTTTATAATGGCATAAATATAAAACAATAAATACAAATTTTCTCTGACTTTTAAAAATGTCAATTTACTCCTACTATCGGTTTGAAGGACCAGTATACTTAAGTAAAAAAAAAAGGAAACCATTATTATTTATTTATTTGGAATATGTACTAAAGGGGATTAAATCTAGGATACTTTTGACTAAATTAAATTGACTTTCACAGAAGTTCTCATTATCAAGGTAAATTATTTATTCCTAATACTGATGAAATCTTTCATTAGTTTAATTTAATATTGTACCTTTCAATCAGATTCAGCACGGTTGTACGGCATGCTGTACTCAATGTGACCTATGCCAATGTGATATTGAATCTATGCCAACCGAATACTTCTGTGCCATCATGCAGCATAAGATAAAGCCACAGACACAATTTAGCCTACAGCATCATATTTGATGTGAAAAACATGGGTTCGGTAGTAATTTTGTATCACTTGAACCTAAGTCTCTGATACACTAAATCTGGAGATATCAGACCACTCATTGTCTTTTACTCAGATCACCAGGTCTTTAGAATTAACTTTCTGGTTCTCAAATAACAAAGGCCACATCCATTAACACAATATACACCAGGACAAAAATTTAGACATCAATAGATCTGTACATTAAGCACTTCAACGCATACAATAAATCTATGACCTCTTGTAGGTCAATTTAAATACCATTCAACTCCACTTGTGGGAATTTATTTTCAACTCTTAAAATACACTTGCCACTTACAGCTCAGCCAAAACCTTACCAATGCCATGCATGCACTAATGTATTATAAAACACTTTTATGGCATTATCAGACAAAATGGTAAACTAACACAATTTTGACCAATCCACTTTTTCAACAAAAGACGTCAAAATTAACACCA
The DNA here is from genome assembly GCF_021130785.1 of Homalodisca vitripennis. Taxonomy (NCBI): domain Eukaryota; kingdom Metazoa; phylum Arthropoda; class Insecta; order Hemiptera; family Cicadellidae; genus Homalodisca; species Homalodisca vitripennis. The sequence goes on along the minus strand of NC_060209.1, from coordinate 47,614,205 downwards.
ATCAACAAGAACTGCAAGATAGTTCTCCCTAAAACAAATTTTTATGGTTCACTCACTGCTCACAAAGTTCTTATTTTAGATTCATAACAAATATTTGTTATCATTTAACCCAATTGTTCAGCATCACACTCACACAGTGGCGTAACTATGTAGTACTGTACTTGACTTTGGGAAGGTGGGAGGGGGATGAATGTGATTGAAGACCATACCATACTGGGGGTTATGGAATATATCTAAATCTAGATTGAACTAATTTAAAGTAAAACATTTCACTGAGCATTTTAAACAAGTTGAGTTACTTTTGTGGTTTTTTTTTATTAGGGATTACTATATGGTGGTTTTTATTCCCCTAATCCCCCGCCCCTTAGTTACGCCACTGCTTATACCAGAGCAGGAAGGTGAAAAACATTAAATGTTATAAACTATAATAATGGACAATGACCATAATAGAGCAAGTTAAACCCAGGTACTGGTAACCAACGATGCACTGACGATCTATCACTCTCAATCACTCTAACATCGCTACGAAAAAACCACTTTATATAGTAACTATAATGTTTTATGATGAAAGTAATGGTAGCATTCGATAGCGGATAAATCAACGTTTCGTTTAGTATGAAGTTCGGTTCCATGATTCAAGTCAGAGAGAAGACGAATATTGTATTACATTTTGATTCTCATTGTTACTTCTAAGCCCGCACGTTGGCCAGGGGCAATTCCGATCGGTACTTTCTCAACCTCAGATCACGTGCCAGATCATCCAACGTGATGATGTCGGAAATTCTGGACAATCTGTGATATTATCTGAGTTCAGGAAAGTACCGATGGATATGCCCTTTGACATCAGTACAGGCTTCGGTTGCACAGCACCACCCTGCACTTATGACGAAAAAAAAAAAACACTCCTCAAGACAATACCCAAATACAGGCTCTGATCATGTAAGCGCTCATAAAGGTTATCTTTAACTTTGACTACTAACAACATAATTATGATAACCTAATCTATACCTACTTACCTGTATATCACGGAATGACAAGAAGTAGATAGGGACAGAGTGGGCTACTTCTCGCACTTGTCGCCTCCTTTCGGGAGGCAGACAAGAAAAATCAACCGTCATAATGACATGTAATTTTCACAGTAAGTCAAATACAGTCCATTCATTTTAATAATGTAGTTATTTTCTGTCACCGGTAAGTGTTAAAAAAAATGGGAAAGTACCATGTTTTTTTACAAATATGTTGTTATTTGGAGTTATTATTTTTGTGGTATAAACATATTTGGAAAAGTATTTCTCTGTCGCATAATATTGTAATAATACTTTCTCATGCATAGAAAAAATACTATTGTTGCATTATAACATGTTACCAGGGTTATTTCAATTTTCATGAAAATGCTCCATTGCAAGTTTTATCAATATAACAATTTATTAAATAAGAATATCAAACTATATATTTTCTGAAACTATAGAAACGTATGAATAATTTTTATATTATGTAATTTTTGTTTAGAAAATATATACTACTTTTTAAGTATGTCCTCCCCCCATAATAAAAAAATATTTAATGATTAAAATGTTTAAAAACAATAAAATGATTACTTATGTATAGTAAAATATACTGAGTTTTATTTGAAAAATATATGACAAAGCATAATCAAATAACTTTTAGTATTTCTTATATGTTTTATAAAATACCTTCACAAAAAGTTAAAAATTGGGCTGCCAATAGGGGTAATTTAGTTGCCAGTTCTTGGGTTAAAATGTTGATGCAGCTGAGTTCGTACTATTGGATCAACTCCTTTAGTCCTATTTCATTCAGTTTTTAAAATAATTTTGGGAAGACGAGGTTTATCAATATAACACAGTAGTTTTAAAATTCTTTATGCGTATAAACTCACTTTATACAGATGACAATAGCCAAACTTCACATCACATTTGTATCAATGAACAAGAAGTACTTGCTGGTCCATACTCATATATTTATAATATCACTAGGTAAGTTTACTTCTCCATCCCAAATATATTTAACCCTCCAAGTGATACTCATATTACTCTACAGTGATAGGCCTTTTTATGATGATGCGCAGTGTTTTTTGTTTTAATTCATAAAACATATCAAATATACCTGAAATATAACATATTATATATTAAAATGTTCACTATAATATGTACTAAATGGTAATGATACAGAAAAACTTACCAAGAAAATTTTTTTCATTGTATTATTTACTAATGACCTTGAAGAACAAATTTTTCCAACAAAAATTATATTTTTGAGGCTATTTTTCACAATTTCCATAGTAACATATTTGAAATTCATTATATACAAAAAATTCACAATTTAAGTTTGAACACAAAGATGTATAACACTTGTAGTTTATATTTACATGAAAATTGATTTTGAATATGTTTTTCACCAGCATAAACAAATTGAAAACTGCCAAAAAATGTACTTTTCATCAACAAGTTCCATATAATGTTTATTTGTATCTGCTTGAAAATATACGACATAGAGTATCAAGTAAAGGAACTCTTTCTAAACCGTTTAGTATAAAATATAGCTGAATTCCGATACTAGTTATTATTTTACGTCGTTTTTCACGAACGGCTCGGACTGAGCCGTTATCGGTCCCTAACGGCTCGGTCTGAGCCGCTATCACTTGGAGGGTTAAATTATTGCTTGGCTATTCCATGCACTGTTCCCATGTTATTATGATATGAAATATAAATATGAAATAACTAAAGCAAATTGTACTGTATACACTTGATGTAAATGTAGATAATAACAGTTTTGTGTGTCTGAAGAAAAAAGTGTAAGCACCTCATAAAAAGGTTTACAATATAGACACTAAATTCATATTGCAAAAGGTGTATATTGAATGTCAACCATAAAGTGGCCTATAAAGGTTAGACAGCTACCAAATCACTTAGAGAGTATACGTTTGTTTAATAGACAACTCTTTTTGCTTAGCTAGCAATCAGGAGATTGTCCAAGCAAGTACTTCTTGTTCGTCAACCAAAATTTTAAACGTATTATAAATAAAATTATTTTTGAAAATCGTAATAAAAAAACTATCCACACAAAAGAATTAATTAATTCAAACAGTGGTAAAATAATATCTACTTTGAATAAAGTAACAATAACAACATATTTAGAAAAACTATAAAATTAAATAAATAAATAAAACTGTATTCATATCGATAAAAATTCTCAGAACTTCTTCCATGTCAATAAGGCTATTTTCGGTCTCTTTTAGATCTCAAGGGCTGAGTTGTCATTTTTTGCTTTTCTGAAACAAAAGAAAAATTTATAATTTGTAAATGGTGTGACATGGTGTGTTGGATAGAGTTGACCAGTTAAAATTACTTGTATCATACAACAATTTTATTTAGTGAACATTTTAGTAAAACAGTGCTGAAGTTGTGGGAAAATCTGTGGTAAAGTATCCTTAACTTTTGAAACAGTTAAAAGTTAACATTTATTCTAGTTTCAAACAAATAATTAATAATATATATTACCTGTAACAGAATTTCTAAAAAGCACATGTTTTTATCACTGCACATTTTCATTTGTTTCTTTGCAAAACTCATTTTCAATTCCAAGATAAGCACTCTTTTTCAATAAGTATTTGTGACTGTGACCTAAGAAGACGTTTTGTGATCTAAAATTATTTTATTTCACAAAGATAAACTCAGAAATTTGACTACAGTAGTTGTTTCCTGCAATACTTCAACAATTGGATTTTCAAGCATACACAAGCAGTGAAGGGATAACCTGTACAGCTTGCCATCAGCTGTTAATGACTCAACTGGTGTACTTTGAACCTCATTGTTGTGCAGCAGATAACATTAAGACTTTCTCAGCCACTAATAGTGTTTCCATATTTATTTAATAAATGCTGACACGTATTTTATTTACAATAATACCTGCATTTTTTCTTCATAATAAAATACTCTGATTTATTATCACTTGGACGTTAAAATAATTTTATGGATACTTCCTTGAGTGACCAATGTACGAATAAATCTCTTCTCTCAGGATGGAAAATTGAAGAAACAGTTAGGAAAAGTGGAGTACATCGAGGTAAAATAACTGATATAAAAGTAACAACCCCTGGTGGTAAAGTGTTACGATCAAAAAAAGAACTGGAAGAATACATTAAAATAAAAAAAATTAAATTTAAAACTTGATGATTTTAATTTTACCTCAAGAAAAAATGTTAGCATTAAGAAAGCTAGTAAGGGTGAAAAATCAACCATGTCAAACATGAGTATGAAGTTGAATGTTTCTGATTCTGTTTGTGAATCCCCTCTACCGCTTTTAAATATGGAAAACCCATCTAAAATTCAAAATAATGATATTTTATCAGAAACAGCCTCAACCATTAGTTCAAATTCTTCTGATTCCGCTGTGGAAACTCCTGTACAGTTTTCAAGTATTGAAACACAGACTGAAATTGAAGCTGTAAAAATGTTGTTAGTTTCTGATGAGCTTTTGAACGATAAATGGCTCACTGACTTGACAATTCAGCCGTATTTTCAAATGTTAAATGATAGGTTTCTGGATAAAAAATCGGGCATCATAATCAATCCACTCATTGTTCATGCAATAAAAAATATTAATGACTTCCATTTCATGCTAGAACCATTTAATATAAAGGAAAAATGTTACATCATTCTACCAATAAATGACTCTGTTAATTTAACACAATCTGATAGTGGCTCACACTGGAGTACACTAGTATATGTTGGGTCTGAACAAAAATTTTTACATTTTGACTCTTCTGGTACATACAACCAAAGTTCTGCTCTCTCGGTTGCAAACAGGCTAAACACTTATTTAAACAAGACAATGCCAATCAATTTTTTAGATCTTGGTGGGCCGCAGCAGTCAAACAGTCATGATTGTGGAGTATTTATGTGCTGGACAGTGGAGTCCATTGTTCACGATATAATGACTTCGGACACAATAAATACAGAGTTTATTCGAAAAACTATTTTAACCCAGTCTGACATCATACAAAAACGCTCTCTTCTATCCTATGTGATTTACAACTTGTATAAAATCAGTAACAATGCTGTTGTTTCATTAATGATGGTAAAGCATGGTAAGTGTGAAAAAGAAAACAAATTTAAATCTGGAAGTGCAATTCAAAAACCAAGAGTTGTAAACCGTAATAAACAACTGAAAATGAATTTCTCAGAGCATATTTTTCATAACATTAAAAAAACAAACAACTCTAAAACACACACAAAATCTCAAAAAGCCAGTAGAATACAAAGTTTTAAAACCAACGTTACAATTTGCTCTGACAGCCAAGGTAAAAATCTTGCTCCAAAAATTACAGAACTGTGTGAAGGAAGAGTAAATGCTTTTGGCTATGTCAGACCAAACACAACTCTTCTGCAAGTCATCGACTCAGCTAAAATTGATGAAGAAAGTAGCCCTTTAGTAGTTCTTGGCGGAACAAATGATAGTCTTAAAGAAAACTTTAATGAAATCTATGAGAGTTTAGAAAGTAAACTAAAAGTGCTTACTGTAACCAGACCTGTTTTCTTATGTACTGTACCTAATAGATACGACAAAATTCTTAATGGTCCGGAAAACGATCAAATACAAAAAGTAAACAACTACATCATGGAGATAGCTGCCAGGATTGATGGAGTTTACATTATTAATCTTAATCATTTGGGACGACAACACTATACTGTCCATGGTCTGCACTTAAACATGCAAGGCACAACAAAATTGGCTCGCATTATTTTAAAAGCCCTTACTTGGTGGAACAGTCAAGAATTACATTTCAAGTATGAGAGAGTTCAACCTCCAGTAAAAATAATAGAAAAGAACATGACTGGAATAATTACTGAACATAAAGACTGTGAAAAAACTGCGTTTGCACACTGTATTTCTGGCGACTTTGAGAATGAGCGACAGATGACTGCTGGTGTTGCAGTGATTTTCAAACAACAATTTGGAAGACCACTTGCTTCAAACTGCATAACCAGTCACCTTGCTTATCAACAAGTCCCTGATGGAGCTGGAATCTATTCATTGATTACAAAGGATAAATACAAAAATAAACCTACTTTGACTGATTATGATAAAGCTTTTGAGGATTTCTCAATTGATTTTAAGAGAAGAGGTTTTACAAGGCTTATATGTTCGGCTATGGGTTGCGTTCGTGATAAAATATCCATAGAACACTTTGTAACCAAAATAATGAAATTTCATCACCTTACTGGAGCTTCTGTGGACATCATATTGTACAACCAGTGGTCCTCCAGAGTATTATGGAATGGCTTAACACATGATGAATTTATCACTGATCTAAAATACAATATTTTGTCAAAGTATCCGCAAGCTACACCATCATCGTTTGTTGTTGATCACATGCAGCCTGAGACCTCTTCACTTCAACCACTGTCATCAACCATAACTACAAACCTAGGACCACAAGGAGACAAGGAGATGGCCCTACATCAGGATCATCTTGATTTCCAATCCAAACAACACTTGGAAGCAGTGTCTGGTGAAAGTGAGGTGAATCATGGGCAATATGGTGTCAGTGATTTTTGTTCATCTTTTTCAGGTTTAAACTAAACTTTTATGACAATGAAAACTGTTCTGCATATAGATATAATAGTTTGAATGTTATTGATCTGGCTCATAATAATGCACTATTAAGTTCAAATAACAGTAATCATTTTACACTATCAGGGATGAAAAACTACCATCATTTAAAATATACTGAAACCAATATCAAACTAAATTCCAAAAATAAACAAAATTTTGACAACATTCAACTTCAACCATTAAAAATATTACATCAAAATGTTCAACACTTATCATCACGTATTAATATATTAAAAATTAATTTAGAAGAAATCCAACCAGATGTAGTAGCAATATCTGAACATAAAATGACTGAAGCAGAAATCCTGTATCTAAATATTCCAAATTATAAAATATGTTCATTTTTTACAAGGTCTATCTCACTTGGTGGTGGTGTATTGATCTTAGTTAGAAGTAACATTAAAAGTAAAAAATTATTAATTCCTGAAGTCCAAGATCTTACAGCCGAAAAAGAATTTGAATGTTGCTTATCAGAAATTACTGTAAATACATTTTCATTTATTTTAGCATGTATTTATAGATCCCCACAGCAAGGGCTACTTGAATCTTTTCTAGGTAGACTTGATTTGTTATGTAATACATTAAATGATAAATTCAAGAATATTATCATAGCAGGAGATTTTAACATCAATGTGTTGAACAAAGACAATACATATAGGAACTTTGTTAGTATTTTAAATTCTTATAACTTAGTTTATAAAGTAAATTTTCCTACTAGAGTTACCTCCGAGTCAGAAACCAGCATAGATAACTTCCTCACTAATATTACAACTAAGAAATTAAAAACATCTGGCCTTATAACATGTATATCAGACCATGATGGGCAATTGTTTGAAATTTTTGGTGTACAAAATACTCTTCATTGTGTGAATAAAAGGTATTGTAGAAAGTTTTCAAAAACTAACACAGATTTATTTTTTAAGGCTATTGGCTAGTGAAAATTGGTTAGAAGTTTACCAGGCTAGCGTAGAAACTAAGTATGATGTTTTTTACTCAATATTTGTTCATGTTTTTGAAATTAGCTTTCCTAAATTATTATCTGTTGAAAAAGAGAAAAACCTAAATAGTTGGATTTCAGATGATGTAAAGATTAAAAAGGAAAAAATTGCGCAATTGGAGAAAACATATAGGGTTTGGAAAACTAATGATTTAAAACAATTAATTAAGCAACTAAAAATTGAAAATAAAATTCAAATAAACAACGACAAAAAAAGGTTTTTTTTTTTTGACAGTAAAATTAAGAAATCTACAAATAAGTCGAAATCAACTTGGAAAATTATCAAATCTGAAATCAACAATGGCGCCAAGATCACTGATAACATACAATTAGTCCGGGATGGCACATCCATATCAGACCCAATTCTTGTTGGTAATATATTTAATGATTTTTTTTATAAATGTTGTTGATAGATTTGTGCTTCCAAATATTCAGAAAGATTTTGTTAATCGATCGGGTCATGAAAAACCACCTCAAGCCTCAATTTTTTTCAAATTTAAAGAGGTTGATGAAAGAATTTTAAAAGCGATTGTAATGGCTTTTGAAAATAAATTCTCAACAGGAATTGATGATATACCAATCACTATCATTAAACAGTCTTTTCCGCTAATCTCCAAAACCATTAACCCACATAATCAATTCATCATTAATATCTGGCTTTTTCCCATCCAAATTAAAAATTGCTAAAGTTGTTCCACTCTATAAAAAGGGGGATTTAAATAGTCCAACAAGTTACAGACCTATATCTTTATTACCTGTGTTTTCTAAAATTTTTGAAAAAGTAGTATATAATCAACTTTTGGATTACCTGGAAAGTAATCACATATTGGATGATCAGCAACATGGTTTCCGACCACAAAAATCTACGATAACTGCAGGTGTTAATTTCATTGAATTAATAATAGATTTGGTTGACAGGAATGAAAAAGTCATTGGAATCTTCCTTGACTATTCCAAAGCATTTGACAGTGTGTCCCACGATGAATTACTTAAGGTACTTTACAATTTAAATATTAAGAGTAAGGAACATGAATGGTTCAAATCATATTTAAAAAAACCGACAACAATGTATTCAAATTCAAAATAGTTTTAGTTATTTAAACAGCAAATATAAATATACACAAAATTTTTATTCAAATCTTCAAACTATAAAACATGGTGTCCCACAGGGATCTATACTTGGCCCTCTTCTATTTCTTTGCTATTTAAGGGGGTTGCCGGGTGTGATACAGGTGGATGGGTCAGTGTGTCTCTACGCTGATGATACCAACATCACAATTTCAGGTAAAAGTCAAGAAGAAATTGAGCTTAAATCATCTCTAAGTCTTACAACTGTAAAAGAATATTCAGACACTAAAAATCTCCTAATAAATATAAATAAATCGAATTTTATTTCATTCTGTACAAAACAAACTAGATCAAAATTAAAGCCAAATATTTATCTAGAAAATTCAAAACTGAATCAAGTAGAAAATTCAAAATTTCTTGGACTAATATTGGACCAACACTTAAGTTGGGATAAACATGTTGACCATGTAGTAAATAAAATGTCCTCTGGTCTATACGCTCTACGACAAATGTCAAGGGTATGTAATATTGAAACCTTGAAAACTATTTATTTTGCACTAATCAATTCACACATGTCTTATGGTATAAGCATGTATGGAGCTACAACAACAAAAAATCTAGACCGAATTCTTCACCAACAAAAAAAAGCTATTAGAATAATGTTAAATTTGGAACGAAATGAATCTGTCAAACAGCATTTTTCTAAATTAAGAATCCTTACTGTATATGGTCTATATATTTTTCAAACTATAATGCTTGTGAAATCAAATGAAGATAGTATACCTAAATTAGGAGCAAATCATGATTATAACACTCGCCATAGAAATTATCCATCAATCCCAAAACATAACTTAGAACTTTTTAATAAAAAACCCACTGCTATAGGATCCAAATTCTTGTTATTTCTTCCAAAAACATTTCTAAAAATTTCACAAATTAGCATATTTAAAAACAAAGTTAAAATCATTTTTAATTGAAAAATCAGTATACTCATTTAAAGAATATTTTGAGGTAACTTAGTTCATCCAACAATTTAGTAGTTGATATGACATATTGTAAATAGTAGCAGAATTGTAAAATCATTTCAATGACATTTTGAGGCAAACTGCTTTATTTAATGATTTATTTAACCAATAAATGGATATTGTAATGTAATGGTTGACGCTATTCTGTATTTATACTGTATGTGTACATTGTATGAGTCTTGAATAAAGTTGAATTGAATTGAATTGAATTGAATTAAATATTTGGCAATAAATAAGATACATAACAACTCACATCAAAGTCTTCTGCTTCACACAGCAACAAAACTTTGATTATATAATTAAAACTCTTGAAATATTTCTACTAGCCTGAATAAGTCATTCCAGCCATAGAACTGTTGAAACATCATATTGGCGCGAAACCTTCAGTGGAACCTTTTACTTTATCGTTTTTTTCGGTTCTGTAACCCTTCCAGTTAAATAAGAACCGTTATAACAAAGCAGTTCCAGTTTCATAAGACTCACCTCTAAAACAAATGGTTATGTTATGATGATTTTTCTTCCATTTTAGCTGGTATCTACAACTTGAAGAGACAAGCCTTTGTCTACAAAAATTACTGAAAAACTGTTAACTGAAAATGAGTGGTTTCACTTACTATCTCAAACGTTGTGGAAACATATAACAATTTGTCAAAACTAAAACAAAGCACAAAATGTACAGAATTGACACTATTGACTGTGCATCCATCACCGACTGTACAAGTCACATGATATGTGGTGATTCATGCTGGGAATAAGATAATATGTCAGCAAATAAACCTGGAATACAAACTAAAGGAAAAAATATTATACAAAGAAAATATAGTAAAGAAAACAAAAAATCTGGAATACACCAATGTGATAATTAGACATATATGTATACAGGACAAATCAAAAAGAAATAATAACTCGTCGTGTAAACTTTTACAGATAAGAAAAATCTGTAGCTGCCTTTATATACGTAATGTATGTATCAATACTGAACATACCATCATCAAAGAATATTAAAAACTGTTTTAAAAAGTTACCACACAAACACATGAGAATTGTATTACATAAATTACAACATTTGTTAAATTTAAATTTAATTTGTTCAATTCAATTAAACCATGCAAGAAAACATTAGAGAAACTAAACTTTTGATATGGTAAAAGTTCTGTACTCTTACTAACCTTCTTGATCGTTGGATCAGGTTCACCTTTCAGTGCCGCTAATTCTTTCTTCATTGCCAGCAGCTTGTCTACCTCCGGTTGCCACTCTGACTTGGGCTTGCCTCCTTGCTTCAATACCCGCACTTTCTCTCCCTGAAACAGTGCAAAATTTTAAATAAGTTAAATTGTTATGTTTTTAAATGTCATTAGAGATTAAAAGAAATGGAAACGCAGTTTGACTGTAGTAAATTTAAAAATAATGAAAACGTAATTACAGAGAATAAGATAATAAATATTTATAAATTTTCATTATTATCATTTATATTAGTTTCTATAATTTGGTCAGTATAATTTTCACTACAATCTCGTAATTCCGAAGTAATTACTTCATTTCCATTGTTATTATATTCTAGGAAAAGAAATTATTGGTTTTATAATAACGGAAATGAGATATGAAATTCTGGAATAAAATCTTGCTAAATATCTTGTAAACACAGCATCTATTGTTGTTCCATATCTTTTGTACTTGTGTTTTTACCATTTGACATTGTTAAATTTAGCTTATCTTTTAAAAAGTTAATTAATGGTTATGACGTTTCTTCATCAAAATTTGTATTAAAATCTGTTTTACGTAATTTATTTATTAAGTGAATTTATGGCAGGGCTCAATGTAAGTCAGTAAAGGTTTTAATTACAATTAATAGAATGACTAACTTTCTTCCAGGATGAAATAACACTATAGGTTTGTTAGCTAAAAAAGATCTAATCTATTTATTTTTAATACTTCTTCAAATCTCATCAGGACGAAACTAGTAGTGAACTGGAATATGAATTAATATTAACGTGCTGAAATTTAATTTTGAATGCTATTAAATGATGCAGTAAGTCAATCAATTTTATGTTAGGATTTATTAATGAATAAATTAGTAGTTGATAGATTTATTCAAACCAGTACTACCATACAGGGAGGCGTAAGACAGTTAAAAGAAGAAAAAAATAACAGCAAGACGTAGTACAATAGTTTTTTGTCCATGATGTTGGTATTACTAAATGTTGGTAATTATGCCTTTTTAAGTTGGCAATACAATGCAATGAAACACACAACAATCCAACTAGTGAGTTCATCTGTGACACGTGTTTTAAAGCTGTAGTCCCTGAATTATAATTTTTCTAATAGAATTTTTGTTAAACATTAGTCATAATGTTAACGAAAGAAGAAAGGATTTTCGGGTTAAAAACATTTCATAAAAGTGGTGCTACTGCAGTTGTTAATGAATGGGGAATACACTTTAGATCAAAACCACCGTCTAGACAAACAGTCTACGACATACGAGATAGATTTGAACAACATGGATCTGTTATGGATGCACCAAGGTCTGGCCACCCAACAACAGTCTCAACTGATGACAATTTATTGCGGGTATGTTTAGCTGTAACCAAAAGTCCTCTAAAATCGACCAGACAATTAGCGTCTGAGCTGGATTTATCACGAAGGTCAGTGCAAAGAATGTTACACAAACAGAATTATAAATCTACATTCCACGTTTATTACATGGGTTACTTGAAGATGATCCAGATCAACGACTTCAGTTTTGTGGATTGATGCTTAACCAACACAAACATGATCCTAGCCTTTTTAATAAAATTATTTGGTCTGACGAGGCCAATTTTAAGTTAAGCGGACAAGTTAATAGACATAACTGTACTTATTGACAGTATACTGACAATCAAAGTCTTTTGTTAGAGCAACAGCTGAATCAACCTGGTGTGAGTGTCTGGGGTGCATTTGGCGTACTTGGACCATATTTTTTTTGAAGGAACAGTGACAGGAGATAAATATTTGGATATGCTTCAGAATTACACGGTACCAGGATTCATGACGTTTGCAAAAAACTTTCAAGAACTTTACTTTCAACACGATGGTGCTCCACCACATTACGCCACTGCCGTTCGCGATTATTTAAACAAACATTTCTAAAGAAAAGTTATTGGTCGAAGGGCAGATATTGACATGCCCCCACGTTCACCAGATATCACACCAATGGATTTTTTCCTATTGGGAGTAGTCAAGGACTCTATTCCTAATTCCATTTAAATTTTGACTTTGTTTATTCTCGAAAGCCTCATACTATTGACGAACTGAAAGACTACATACATGACGCATTTTATGATTTGGACAATGATCCCACACTATGCCGTAGAGTATGTAACAGTATTCCAGAAAGACTTCAAAGATGTATTAATGAAGACGGAAAACAATTTGAATATAAAAAATAATTGTAAGTATTGTTTGTAATAAAAAATAATTTCAAATAAATCTAGTCTTGTTTTAACCAATTGTCCAGTGACTTTTTGCTGTATATTTTAGTCTTTTTACAATGATGTTTGGTGTTGAAAGTTTTTAGTGTGTTAAGTCAACATAGCTAAAAACTAGCTATGTTAACATAACATAGCTAAAAGTCAACATAGCTCTGCCATACTAATAGCAGAGTATGAATTGATTTTTTTAATTTTTACAGCTTTTAAATTGGAGCTTAAGTAATCAAACCTGAAAAATTCCATAACCAAGGAAAGTCTGCAGAAGCAGGGATATGTCCAGACGATGTGATAGTTCGGACAACATTTATGTTAATAATAATATGAGTAAACTGATCAAACAGTTAGAAAATAAATCACTGTAAAATACTTACTTACAGATTATAGAAATGTCCTTATCATATATAATGTTGTAAGTTAATGGGGTTTATATTTCCTTTTTAATCTCTCCTGACAGATTTTTCATTAACGTCAAATTTTGTTAGATCAGATCAGATGTTTATATAATGGTTTGTTTACGTTTTAGTAAAGCTGTCATTCAACTTTGAAAGCATGTGGAAAACATAAACATGCACGACACAAAACAAAAATTTTGTTCCCATGCAAAACATACATCCATAGCCTGCCAAAAGAAGTAGTCACTTCAACAAGGAGCACCAGTAACCTCTCACTAGCACGCTTGGATAGCCACTGAACAGAGAAACGCCCTGACATCCAAATAATAGCCGTGATAGTACCACCCCTAGCGGCCATAGAACGAACAAGCATGACGTTACATTCCGTGACGCGAAACAAAAGTTTTTCGCTGTGCAAAACATACATCCATAGCCTGCCAAAAGAAGTAGTCACTTTAAAAATATATTTAAAAGTTCATACTGTTAGGAACGGATTTTTCTTAATCTACAACTTGTTTTATACAATATGCAACAATGGGTCAAAGCCCAGAATGCAGGTAGAGTTGCTCATGACTCAAAAAGATAATTTTTAAGTCATATACTGATGTGCAGAGTTTCTTTTTTAATTCTTAAAAAAATAAATTTATCATGGGTATTGTAGACAAAACACTGGTTATCTAAATTGTGACTATCCAGTTTTCGACCCAATTACTTTTCTTTAAGGAAATTTAAAAAAACAAACAAACAAATTTTCCTCATAACATAAATTTTACACCATCACATAATAATTTCCTGCAGTTTAAATTAGATCGGTGTAGACTGTTCTGAGGACAGATATTTGTAGTGCAGAAACCTGTCAAATATTATTACACATAAAATGAAAATTTATTTTTCATCCACACAGAGAATTATTTGACCGTAAACTCTGATATATACGAATTGTTGCATATCTAGACTGGCCAACTGTTAATTTATCCAAAGATAACTGAACCAAATATAAGTTACCTGTGTGGCAATCTCCTCTTCCAAAGTCTGTATTTTCCCATTAGGTGATGGAACAGTTTCCTATTTAAAGAAAACATACAATAATAAGTAAAAATTGGGTTATTAGTTATTTATTCATATTGCACTATAATCTTAACAATGCTTATTGTATACAACATTTTAACAATTTCACTGAATAAATTTAATCACGCTATTTATGAACACCCTTTCTCTATCTACACCCCTAAAAAAATACAATGCAACCAAAATTTGAATACTTCAAAAATATAACTGATTGATAACAAAGCCTGTAAACTTCCTATACACTGAGTACATTTCACTTGAAAAAATTAAGGATTTTGTAGAACTATGTAATTGTGAAAATATTTTTAGGATTTTTTTTGTGCTTTACATTTTGTTATATTTCATTATTATAAAGAAGTATATATAACATTTTATTAATATTGGCAAAAATAGAAAACAACAAAATGTTGTACAATTTTGAGGTAGCACAATAGTTTATGAGCAACTACTGCTATATTTTCAAAAAAAAAAAACTAAAATCACTATAAAGCATGATAAATTACAACTATGGTTCATAATGTACTAAAATGTTATGCCAAGTTTTTTATAAAATCTTAAAGTAGACCTAGACCTGCAGAATATCATACAAATGTAAATACTATTTATAGAAATGAATTATACTATAATTATAAATCATTATGAATTGTGAATAATAAATCATACTGAATTATAGTTATTACTCTGGAGCTAAATGAATGATAGTTTCAGGACCAACTATGAACAACAATTGTTTCAACAGAACAATGGTTTTGCCAGCATAAATAAATCCATTTATAACCATTTTATTTGAAGACCATCTACACAAACTAAATACATTATCACCACACTTTATAACACTAACTTTAACATACACTAACACAAGATGATGATTACACATAAATCACACAACACTTGGCACAAACTCGGCTAGCCTAAGATGTATAAATTGGCTACAGACAACTCTGCCATTGTGTCAGAGAACTGTTTATAAAATCAGTTAGTTGTGGACATGAAACCTGTGTAATCTGTGGAGCATTAAATTACTTATTTACTATTCTAATTGGTACGATATATTTTTCCACTACAACATATTATTTTCTTTCTTTTTTTGAAATAAATAACTGATCAAATAAATAATTTTTCTAAGACATCTCACTATAGAAATTACCGCTTGTATTGTAAGGGTTTTACAGAAACATTTACGGTACACAAACTTGATCTCCAAATAAAATAGCAGACCCACTGGAAGGAAAGTTATTTACTACTGCAAATGATACTGTTTAACAACCAGTTTTCTGTCAAACAGGTAAATAGCTATAACTGATTGAAAATTACATATTTTGTGTTACATTGTCTTTATCAGAGCACGGTTTTCATAAGTTTGGAAAACTATTTACTACGGTCATTATATCACATCTACAGGCAGGAAATATAGATTAGAATCTCCTAAATTGATTGGTACCATATCCAATGTGATACCATGTAAACTAACAATGCAAATAAATAAATTAGAGACGTCTCAGACATCTTTCCCATACTTACAGGGTTAAATGTTGTTATTTTATACTTAAATTTATTTCTCATTATATTTTCTGGATTTTTACTATAATGTAAAAAATTGATTTTTTATTATTACAAATATATGTTGAAGTAAAATTAGGTATTAAAGATAAATAAAACATAACCTCTGTTTTTTTTTAAAGTTACTGTACAAAAACAGCAGTATTTCACAATATTTTTTTGTTATGAGTCCGTCTGTATAACAATAAATATTATGTTGTTATAAGAAATTATAAGAGTTTTAAGCAACACTTTTAGTGCCATAGCATTATGCAGTGTTCTCTGTACATGTGTTTGAGTAATACCTTTGACTGTATTTGTTACATAGGAGACAAATTATTCATACAGATGTGGTGTGCTGAGGTATGGGGGATTATTTAAACTTTAGTATACATATATAGTGAAATTAAAAACTAAAATATTTATTTACCTTTAAAGTGGCAAGTTTCATGCCTTCCAACTGTTTTTTTCATTTCCAATAAGACAGCTACGTGAGGCTGCCACTCATCCTTGGCTGCCCCTCCTTCCTTCATTGTCCTTACAAGATCAGCCTACAGAAAAATATGTACGATCGAGACAACAATTAAACTGTAAACTACTGGTAAGGCAATGTTTGTCCCACATACAACAATGAGCTTATAAATGACACAATACAAACAATAAAATATTAAACATGAATAAGTCATACTGTTAGAGCAGAATTTATGTTGAAGTGTGTGTTGTGTAACTGGTTGTTTCACTTGTCAAGCCAGAATATTTATAATTGATCACCGAGATATAAAATTTATTCCAGTTTAATGTTATCTCTGGAATGGTTTGGTGTATTGTAAGGTGTCAAAATCTTGAACTGTATTTAAATTTCATTAAAAAAAATTAAATAAATATTTGAATTATTGTTACATGATATATGGGTAGTATCGTCTCAATCTATTTCAACACCTAGTAGCTGAGATTAGTTTAGGAAATTTGGAACCGAATGAAGTTCTGATAATTGATTACAAATTTTTATTCTATTATCAGCACATGTGTAAGGCTAAAAAATAACCTGTTAATAATCTGAATTTTAAGTTCTTTAAATATGTTTTACCATGATTACCTGAAGGTTTAAAGTGTTTTTGTTTATAATTAGTGTGGCTAGTTGATTATTTACACAGCATTTACAATATGAGGTTTAACTATTTTATTAACAAGTAAGAGGTTGCACCTGTGGCAGTTTGCCGCAATTTTTTAAAATTCTTTAGTATTATTATGATTAACAAGATCCTTAGGAACTCGTCTTATTTTCTCTTATGTATTTTTCCACAAGGCCTTGACATCTGTTTGTCTTTTTTCTCACTCTTTTCAAAATAACTAAAATTTTGTTGCACCCTGCACCCAATTTGGCAATATTTCTTTATACAAACAGTCAAATTTATAAATACAATCACTGACTTATAATAAATTCAAGTTCCATTTTACATGTTGTTATTTTATTAGACACACTTTCTTTTGAAGTACAAACAAACTTTTATTTACATGCTTAAAAAAGTACAAGCTGCAATTTCCTTAATATACAACCTTCAGCGTGGTTCACTTTTTAACACATTTTATGTGATAATTTACAAATAATACAACTTAGAACTTTAAAAGCATGCAATACTCAATTTATGCTTTAATACATGATTTCTGGTACATCTACTATGTATTAGTGGCTAGTTTTTATATTAGTTAATTATCAAAATTACACTGTCAATTGGTCTTTTCAGACAACATAATAATCAGCAACATATCACCGGCTGGTCTCCAAAGGATTAAAAATAAAACGTTATGACGACCAGTATATCTTATTAAATGTGACTTTATATTTACTACACTAGTGTGAGATCATTTTGTAAATATGATGAATGTTTTTATGTATTTACAAAATAATAATATCTAAACATCTAATTGCAGTTTGAAGATGATCTAAGGGCAAAATTGAAAGAAATTATAACTATAGAATCCAGAGCTAAAAATAATTGTTACTAATAAAGTATTAAAATTCAAATAAAAATTACCTGTTTTTTCACAGCTGCTTCCATCTTGTCCAGAGAATCAATGGTTGGGTCCACTGCGGGTATTTTCACAGAAGGTGGTGTCTGCTGTCGCCCTGCAAACCTTTTTTTGAGTTTGTCCACTGTAGAAGGCTCTATCTTGGCAAACAGTGGGACTGGCTGTAAAGCATAATGATCAGTATCATACACAGCTGGTTGTAACTATTTAAATAGCAACCAACTGAGGGTTAAAAGTATTTTCATTAACACATTTCTATCATATAATCTAATATACTGTTTAGGAGTATTCAACATAAGTTAAGATATTATGATACATATTCCATAATTTCTTATGAACATGATGCTACTAAATGGTTAAATGCTTCTGATTATTACAGTGAGAACCTCAACTGTTGTAAATTATAGTTAAAAAAATTAAAAAGAAGGAACTGTAAATAATAAAATACAGTTCACATTTATCTGTGTATAGGCCTAGATCCCTATCAACATCCAAAGTTATTATAACAGTTTATACATTACACAGTTTAGATGACATAAAGGATGTTCAGAAAGTAACTTCTGTTGTTGCTCAGCATAAAGACCACCACCATTTTCAAATCATTACGTACAGTAGTTCAGTGATGAGTCAGAGTTCAAACGGAGCGGACGTATCGCAGTGCGGATCTCTTATCTGTGTTCCCTTGTATTAGTGGCTATCGTTACTTATCCTCGTGTCCCGCGCTATATTATACTGTCAGTGACAATCTGAGACTTTTTCTTATATATTTATTAAATATGTCTAACTGTCAAGTGTGCTTGTCTAGTTTCAAAAAAAGTCAAACAAAATTAACGTGCAGTGACTGTGCAAAATTATTTCACGCAAAATGTGTTAAAATGGCCCAAGCGGATTTGGCTTATTTGGAGGAGCAAAACGCCGTTTGGAGGTGCGATCCGTGCGGCCAAGCGCGGCGGAAGAGTATGAGACTGGAAACTAGTGCGCAAGAAGGTACGATAACGCTAGAGGACATTATGAAGGCGCTGAATGAAATACGAGATGAGCAAAGGAAAAATGTAAGTGATTTTAATGAGTCTTACGGTTTACTGCATAGTAAACTTGAAGAGAACACTGAAACTTTGCAGATCGGGATTGGAAAAATTGAAACATTTGTAAAAGTGATTGATGAGCTAAAATCGGAAAATAAAGTTTTAAAAGAAAAGGTACTTAATCTGGAAAAAAAGGTAGACGACTTAGAGCAGTATTCGCGGAGGAATTGTGTTGAGCTGCAAGGTATTCCTGAAGCTAATAATGAATCGGTAGTGCAAATTGTGAAAGACGTCGGGAAGGCCTTAAATGTAAACATTGCTGATGACATGATAGACGTGTGTCATCGCGTCGGCAGTAAGGACAATCCATCTCGACCACGCGCGGCATTATTGTTAAATTCGTTCGCCGTACCGATAAAGAACTTTTAATAAATAAAAGACGAGAGAAAAGGCAAGATTTTTCTACGAGGCATATTGGACTTGCAGTGGATAAACCGATATTTGTGAACGAGTCTCTATCTCCATCTAGAAGACGACTCCTTGGACAGGCTCGAGAGGTGAAGAAGACACGCAATATTAAATATCTGTGGCTTCGAGGCGGCAACATCCTCATGCGCGTCAGCGACGGCTCGCCGGCGATCGAGATCAAATCTGCAGCCGACTTGGAAAATCTGTAAACTGTTCTGACGACAAAAGTGTTTTTTATCTTCGGAAAATGGCTGGTATAATTAGGCTACATTTTGAGTTTAGCATAGTATGTATCTTTTATTTTTGTAATTTTAGCAAATTAAAACACTCATATGGTATAAATATTTTATTGTTGCTTCAAACGATTTTCATAAGAATGTAGTAGAAGATAATTGTATTTATGTGTTTTTGTAAATTATAGGAAATTTGTAATATGGAAGGAAATAGTTGTTATATAATACACCAAAATATTCGTAGCTTGCGAAAAAATTTTGATCGTTTTGTAGCTGAGCTGAGCGTAATGGACGAGTATCCAGAAATAATAATTTTAAGTGAAATTTGGATTAGCAAGGATGAAGCCATGTTTTATAGGATACCTAATTATGACTTGATTGTATGTACAAATGAAAGATATCGTTCTGGTGGGGTAGCGGTTTATAAGAAGAATTCTGTAATTATTACATACAGTGAACAGTTAAAATTAAAATCAGCTGATATTTTAATGCTACAAGTTTGTTTTTCGGGCCACGATTTTATTTTATTTACTGTTTATCGTTTACATAGTTGTACAATTCAATACTTTATTAATGAATTTAATACATGTTTAAACAAAAACGATAAATCTGTAAAAAACTGTATTGTGATGGGTGATATAAATATTGATTTATTAAAGACAGATGATAATGATGTGGACAACTATAAATTAATGATGGCTGGTTATGGGTTTGAAGCACTTGTAACTCAACCGACAAGAGTAACTGCTACGACACGATCGTGTATCGATCATGTCTACTTGAGGATGTCATGTAGAGACAAGCGACCGTGTGCGGTGGAGGCGGCTGTGGTGGAGGCCGATGTGACCGACCACTACATGACGTCGTTGCGGCTACGTTTGGCCGGGCGCCCCGCAGCCGAGCCCGCCGCTGCTACTTGTACTGTTATAAGTTACGATAAGCTGGACGGTATGTTGACTAATATGGACTGGACTGACATCTATAGGCAGAATAACGCTTCTGTGGCGTATGATTTATTTGAAATTAAAATACAATCTTGCATTGAACAATGTAAAGAAGTATATAAATTAAATAATAGAAATCGCAAATTAAAGCCTTGGATGAATGATTACATTTGTAATCAAATAAGAAAAAGAAATTGGTTGTATAAAAAAGTAAAACATAGGTCGTTAAATGATAGATTTAGGTTATATTATAATTCTTTTAGGAACAGCTTGAAGCAAAAAATTGAGTTAGCTAAATCAAACTATTATAGAAATAAACTGGAGAACAATATTGGTAATCATAAAGCTACTTGGAATACCATTAAGAATATGACTGGTCAGAACATAAAGAATGATATATTTTGTTTAAAAATTAATAATACAATGATTTCAGACCCAGAAATAGTTGCTGACGAATTTAATGATTTCTTTCTGTCGGTAGCTGATCGCATAATAGAGGATAACTCAATTCCGAATGGTTTGGAGAACTGCCAATACAAAAATAATTTTGTCCTAGTTCAAGAGAGGTCATCAATGTTGTTAGGACCGGTGTGTTGTGATGACATTGTGAGAATAGTTAAGTCTCTGAAAAATGGAAAAATCGCCTGGGATTGATGGTTTGAACTCTTTTTTAGTTAAGCATATCTGCTCAAGGATAGCTGAAGTCTTTACGTTTATTATCAATTTAAGTTTTAGCACGGGAATTTTCCCTGAGAGTCTTAAAAGGGCTGTTGTAATACCAATTTATAAAGGTAATTCGCCCAACATTTGTTCAAATTTCCGCCCGATCTCATTGATTTCAACATTTTCCAAAATAATAGAAAAAGTAATGAAAGAAAAACTTATTAGCTTTTTAAATAGAATAGATTTTTTTAGCAATAATCAGTATGGGTTTAGAGTGGGAATGAATACAGAACGGGCTCTTTTAGACTTTGTTAGCAAATTAAATGAAGGTATTAATAGTGGTAAGTGTGTGAGTGGACTTTTTCTAGATATACAGAAGGCATTTGATACAGTCAACCATGCCATTTTATTAGAGAAATTATATAATTGTGGGGTTCGTGGGGTAGCTCATGCTTGGTTTTCCAGCTACTTACAAAACAGAAGGCAATGTGTTAAAATCAAGGGTGTTTTGAGTAAAATGGGTGTAGTCAGGCACGGAGTCCCCCAGGGATCGGTCCTTGGGAGCAACTTTGTTCCTTGTATATATCAATGATCTTTGTAATTCTTCATTAAATGGCCAAATCACCGCATTCGCGGATGACACGGCCCTCTGCTATTTAAGTGAGACGTGGGAAGAATCAGAAAGAAAAATTTTAACCGACCTGGAAGCTTTAAAATGGTGGTTTTACAGGAATAAATTAGTTCTCAACACACAAAAAACTAACTGCATTAATTTTAATTTAAGGGGGTTCATTGAATTTAATAATAAAATTATATATAAATGTTTAGATTGTTTAAATACGATTAATACCTGTGTAAATTGTTCAGAAATCAGTCCAACCAGAGAAGTAAAATATTTGGGTGTAATCCTAGATAGCGAATTGAGCTGGAAAACGCATATAATTAAACTAAAATCAAAACTCATAACAGGAATTAGACTTTTTTATCACTTGCGGGACGTATGCCCAATCCAAACTCTTCGTTGTTTATATTTTGCCTTAGTAAATAGTAGATTAGAATACGCTATAATTTCTTGGGGTGGAACGTATAGATCTACAATAAAACCTGTGGAAAACATTCAAAAATGGTATGTTAAATTAATTCTAAAGAGAAGATTAAGAGAACCATCTCATCCGTGTTTTGTTAGTATGAATATTTTGCCGTTACGTTGTATTTATATATTTAAGGTTTTAAAAGCTTTTTATTTAATTAGTGGAAATTTACCATCAAATGTTAACTTTTTTAGACAAGGTCTTAGAAATGCTAGCAATTTTAGAGTTCCTAAACCTAATGTAACTTTTTATACAAAAACATTTAATTATACAGGACCAAGACTTTTCAATAGGTTGCCGCAAAATATAAAAAATATTGCAAAAGTAAATAAATTCCTTAGAAGTGTTAAAACCTGGCTTTTAAGTATGGACAGAAGCAACGTTGAGTATCTGTTAACTATTATCCAATAGGTAATTTATTATGTTAACCTTTATTATTTGTTATTTTGGTTTGGCGGTTTGTAGAGATGTTTAAACATATATTTTCTTTACAATAAGTATATTCTGTTTATTTTTAATTTCACGAAGGGTAAGTTTGAGTTTTTGTTAATTCTGTTTGCTAAGCCATAAAGATTGTAACAATAAATTAATTTATGGGATTAGAAGATATAGATAGTTATAGTGTCTGCAACCGCAAATGAACTCTTTATTTAAATAAACTTATCTGGTGGAATCCCTCATCAGGCTTTGCCTTTGGGACCCTATTTTCCTAATAAAATTATATTTTATTTGTCATAATAGAATTTTATATATGTTAGTATACATATGTAATACGCATATGATTTTGTGTTGATACTTATATTTGTGTTTTTTAGGAAATAAATCATTTATTCATTTATTCAGTCTGTTATGTAAGACATACTCCTTACATATTCCAGTTATAACCTAAAAATAACAAATTGTAGACTTTATAAGATTTGTACAGACTAAAGATCTCTCTCATCCGATATTTTTTATAAATTGCATTCAGATTATAGCCCAACCATTTCATTGATGGTGAGGTACGTCATACGTAGGATTTTGTCAAACAATCCAATAAAAGTCTGCCAAACTTTGACATCAAGAAATCAAATGAATATGATTTTTGGGATGCAAGGGCAACTTACATGGAGCATGTTATGACCATCACTTCTGAAATTTATAAAACTTTGAAAAGACTAAGAAGAATAGTCCAAAACAAACATCGTAGCCTTCTCACATCTGGCATTATCTTCCAGCACAACAAAAAAAAATAAACTTGGCTAGTTCAGATTTATAATTTTAGAATTCCCTTATAACCCGGACTTGGCTTCTAGTGATTTTATTAACATATATGAAGAAATGGATTGCATTCTGGTATGTTGAAGTTTCATTGGTGGAGCATTGAGTTAAAATTTGTTTTATACTTTTTGTAAATTTGTTTGTAAAACTAAGAATAAATGTTGCATAATACTTTTTCATATATAACTTAAACCAAGAACTGGCAACTAAATTACCCCTATTAGCAGGCCACTTTTTCAGGTTTTACAAGGGTATTTCATAAAAAAATATAAGAAATACTAAAAATTATTAGATGTTGCATTGTCTTATATCATTTTTTTTATTAAAATTTGTATTTATTACCATGCATACTTTTATAAGTAAAATTCTTTTTTTTTATTTGAAACATTTTTATGAATTTCTTTTGTGGTAGTGGGGATGGGGACCATACCTACAGAAGTAGGATATTTGTACTAAATCAAAATTCCAAAATATAAAAACTATTAATACATTTCTC
Source organism: Homalodisca vitripennis (assembly GCF_021130785.1). Taxonomy (NCBI): domain Eukaryota; kingdom Metazoa; phylum Arthropoda; class Insecta; order Hemiptera; family Cicadellidae; genus Homalodisca; species Homalodisca vitripennis. The sequence continues at coordinate 47,589,802 of NC_060209.1, read as the reverse complement.
TAGTTTCAGAAAATATATAGTTTAATGTCCTTATTTAATAATTTTTTTATTTTTATATTAATACAACTTGCAACAAAGCACTTTTTTACGAAAATTTACATTACCCTGGTAACATACTAATTTTACAACAGTATTAGCTGTTCCTTACATGGAACAGTATAATATAACATATCAAGAGTTTAGCAATAATACATAATTTATCAATAACAAGTACAAGTACAAAACTATGTAGCATAACTCATCATATTTATGAATCCAGAAAGCATAAATTTTCTCATATGTCAAACTTTATATCTTCAAAGTTGGAAGCAATGTTCAAATTTTCTTCTCATTTGAAAAATAAAATCTTATTTATCCACTAAACGCATTCTGCATTGTGAACACATACACCTATTGTTATAAAAATGTATTTACAAAAATGTACAATTATAAATATAGTTTCGGTTGGGGCACTGAGATCTTACACTGGACCTAATCAGATTCACATCAACCGCTGTCATGGTCTACTGGTTCACTTTGTAACAACTCTCTTATATCACTAGATTGGTCTAAATAGGTCCTATCCATTTAAAATGGATATAATGTTGCATGCATATAAAATAAATAAAAATTGCTAAAATACAAACTTGACACTCCTAACCTAGGCCTACATAGATTACAAAACTTGGGTTATTTTGATACTTTCAAAACATGTTTATACCACTTGACTAAATAATAACTTCAAATAATATAGCAACAAGAAACATAAACTAACTAACTAACCAATACGTGAACAACAATAGAGAAATGATAAGAATGAAAATTAAATATGATATTCTTCTTGTCTCCGACTTCAATCAAAAGTCGAAAAGTACTGAACTTCATACTAATCAATGCATTTATTTCTCCACTATTGAATGCTACCACTACTTTTGTCAAAAAGCATTATAGTTACTTTATAAAGTGGCTTTTTGCCGTGATGTTTGACCGTCACTGCAGTGACGGTCACCAGTTGTTGAGAGAGATAGACCGTCGCTGCAGTGATTATCACTCAATACCTGGGTTAAACCAGTTTTAAATGAATGGACAATTAGAAAAATTAAAATAATAGGAAAAGTCTTCATTCAATTCCTCCCAAATTTGTGCTAAGAGCTAAATACATTATTTACTTATATAAATTTATATTTACTTTTCCTTCCAAAATAAAAACTGAGCCCTTTTATGTCACAAAGTTTTAAAAAATACATATACAAAATAATTTAAATAGATGGATGGTTCACATACTTTTCCAATGCGATGTCCTGGAGCAAGGATTTGGTAGACATGGTCGGACAACACAAACATGTCCTTGGGTGCATTGATCTGAGCAGCCATAACCTCCGCAGTCTGGGGCATGTAGGGCTTCAGCAGGACGGTGAGTAGACATGCAATGTTGCTGGAGACTCCAACACACGTCCTGGCTCTCACCCTGTCAACATTACACTGTATTTATTAATAACTCATGTCCTTGGGTGCATTGATCTGAGCAGCCATAACCTCCGCAATCTGGGGCAAGTAGGAAGAATCAATCCAATCAAGAAAAAAAATGTAAGGTCAAAGACATTTGCCCCTTCTACGCCTCTTTCCATGCTAATGCTCTGTTTTTTGTTATAAATGCCATGCCGCCATGAGACAGGATGTGCCGATATTGATTATTCTCTGGTCTCCACTTAACTGTTATGGAGTGCATAATGTGTTGAGTAGTGTGTCTGTATCACACATTGACAACACACTACATAAAACACACTGTACACACCAGAAATGATGGGGTTGAATAAAATATCAATGCCGTACATTCCAGAGCGTACAGCAACGTCTAAAACAATAAACAGAATAGCGTAGGTTGGAAGGAAGGATGGTCAAACATATTCCGCCTTACATTTTTGTGCTTGATCTCACATTCATATTCAGATTTTATTTGGTTAGGTTTTTTTGTAACAATAATTCGTTTAAGTTCCATAGAGTTAAGATGTGCAAAAAAATGCATTGTTAGTGTTTAGAGTATGAAGGACACTTACTTGTCTTGCTCGGAGCCCTTGATGGCCTGCCAAGGCTCACACACTTGCATGTATTGGTTGGCAAGCCGTGCAACGGTCATAATGCTCATCATACCCTCCCGGAAGCGAGTACGGTCCATTGCTCGGTTGTAGGCCCTCACCTCACGAGTCACGAGTGCCAGAAGAGTCCACTCCTCATCTGTCATCACCATTTCCGGCACTTTGCTCTCAAAGAACTTCTCACAAAACGTAAGAGCTCTGTAGAACACAAATTAAACATCAACAAAATATAAAACTATTATGTAAGACAGTTAAAATTACATTTCTAATCACTTGTTGGAATTTATTGAACTGAACGGGCATTCCAGTCAAATAATAAACATATCAAAATGTTTACTTATTACTGCAAAGATATTAAATCCTTTATGAATTTCACAGAAGTTAGTTGACTACTTTTTCTCAATGCTTTGTTATGACAACACATTTTTGAGAAATTTAAACTTATTAGTAAAGAATTTATATTATCATTGTATGTCAGATCAGGGCCTCAATTTTCTTATCTGAACATTCAATTAACTGTTATTAAAAATATGATACACATTAAATTTTTGTGCACAGTCCAGACCGCCTCACTTAATATAAAATCTCCTTTTAATACAGCGTGAATTTTGTATACGGACTGGAAAATTTATTTTACCCACTCAAAATATTAATCGGTTAAGTTTACAATAATAATACAGTGTTGAAAACCAGTCTGTGACAGTTTACTATTAAAATATGTTTTTAACAACCTACTATTTTTATGTTTATAGTTTTATATGGTTACAATTTAAATTTCAAATTCAATTAAACAATTTATTTTTGCTTTAACCTACTGTTACAAGGGAAAATACTGAATCTAGAAATCAGTTTGACCAAAATTACCTGTTGACGAAATTGCCCAAGTTATTGAGAAGCTCGGAGTTGTTCTTGGTGGCCAGGTCCAGCCAAGAGAAGGACGAGTCCTGACTCTCGGGTCTCACGTACAACAAGTAGAACCGGAAAACATCGGCCGGTATGCCTGTGTCTCTGGCATCATTGCCGAACACTCCCACCCCTCTAGACTTAGAGAACTTGCCATCTTCATAGTTCAGGTACTCTGCAACACATAATGTTTCATTTATTTTACTAGTAGCAATAACATACAGCTTCACAGACATTTTCAAAGGCCTTGCACATGTATGAGTACTTCTGGTTTGAGTGAATTATATTTCTGATGCTAATGAGTTGTGTTTGCCTTGTTGATACGATCAAGAAAATATGTCACAAAGTGTATATTTATAACTATTGTAGTTTAACTCGGTCTCAGTACTTTTTGTGCCTTGTTTACCTAATCAAGTAAATATATAATATATATATACATGCACAGGTCTGAAAAACTACTTCATACGTCATAAAGCATCTACTTTTGGCAATTGTAATTTACTTCCAGTCTATGATAGGTCTGGTTCCACGATTGAGTTTGCTTTGTTGCCCTAATCAAGAAGGTGTATACATAAGCACGTCTGAGAAGCATACTTCTGTCAAAAGACAAATAAGTTGGGTTTTATAGTAAAAGTTAAATAGTAACTTTGTTTTCTATATCTGATAACATTACAGTACTGACCACGCACTGTATATTAAATATTGCTCAAAAATTAAATAAAAGAATGTCTTTATTTAATAGGTGGAGTTAGGGTTATCACACTCTCTCTACCATTTAATCTCATATCATATTCAATAAATTTATTATAGTTTAATACTAGTACAGTAAAATTATTAACTTATACAGTACTTTAAATAAAGAATAACAGAATGGCTTAACTTATTCAAAATTAAATGAACTTAAACTAAAAAAAATTTATATATTAAAATAAATTGAAGAAAACTTAAAATACAAAAGAAAATGTTTGAAATATTTTGCAATATAACAAAAATTATTAATAAAATAACATTATGAATTTCTGTGGATAAAAAGGTAGGTATTTTATGTGAACCTATTCTAAATCCGAGAGAGAGAGAGAGATATATTTTTATAAACAATTTCAGTAACAATTAAAATTATTTTAGACTAGTTGAATTTCTTAGCTTTTCAATTAACACTCTTATTATGTAATGAATAATGGGACTCCTGTCATTTTGAAACCGGTGTTGATTTTATGTTGTTTCCCCGATTAAGAATATTTATATACGTACGTAGGTCTTAAAAGCTTATTTCGGTCAAAAAGTGTACACACCTGTGGTCATTGTAGTTTATTGTTTATTCCAGTCTAAAGTAATTCTGGTGCTACAATTGAGTTCATCTAAAAAGCCTACTTCAGTGAGAAAATAACTAAAGTTTTAAAGTAACTAAGTTTTATGGTATGATATAAAACTTTGGATCTTTATCTTAATTTAATTTACGTTTGTTTTATTTCAACAGAGTAAAAATAGACTTGCTGCAAGAGATCATATTACAAAATAGTTAATGCGTTGAAAATAGCTTAGTGCCATTTCAAATTTTGTTAATCCATTGATAATCGCTTAAAGCCAGTTGAAGGCTTAACAAATGTTTTCTTTAAAATTAAATTTAATGCAAATTGTGCATCCTCATTCTCAAGTCATCCAAAAAATTTGTAATACCAGAACACAGGAATAGGAACAAGCGAGCTTACCTGTTGCACAAACGTGTCGAACATTGGTGTACCCTCTGTCCACGGACATGAGGGTGGCAGGAAACATGATGCTGTGGAAGGGAACATTGTCCTTGGCCATGAACATGGAGTACTCCACCTCAACCTGAGGGTTAGGCTGCCACCACTGCTTCCACTGATCTGTGTAGCACTTGGTCATACTGATGTAGCCTATCGGAGCGTCAAACCACACGTAGAACACCTATTGTACCAAATACTTATCAAACCACTCAAAATAAGGTTTTTCTCCATTTGTTTTGATTTATTAAATTACTATACTTACAGTGAACCTTTCATAGTTGAAACAGACGAATTAACTTATATTGAAAATTAACAGCAAGTACGTGCATCTTTGGTTACATTTGTTAAGTCAGCCACATTTAGTCTAGACTCTTGTTCTAAAGTCTATTATTCATTCAAAGCATGTAATTATTACAGGGTATCTAAAGTAGCTATGTAGAAAATACTGGTTCTGGGGCTCTGACATTCCAGTTTGATAGACCCTAATAGTACAACTGAACTTGTAATATTTATCTCTAGATGATATGATGACTTTCTTAAAAATCTCTTGGGAATCATGGGCATGACTGATATTGTATGTGAAACAGAGTTGTTTATTACACAAACACATTACAATAGCTAAATTAGAAATCTATCTACCACAGACAATATTACCTTTTGCTCAAATCCTGCCAGAGGTACTGGTATTCCCCACTTGAGGTCTCTGGTGATGCACCGAGGCTTCAGTCCTTCCTTCAGCCAGGACTTGGTTATCATTTCAGCATTCTGGGTCCATCCAGAGGAAGTTTGATTCACCCAGGTTTGCAATCTAGGAGCTATCTACACCAAACAAGGAATCAGTAATATAATATTTCTGTGTTGTCGTTAAAAGTTAAGATGGTTAACAAGAACACTGTATCGATGATCTCTCAAGTTATGCTTTTATAGAACTGTTATTCTACAATATTTAACAATTTACAGAAAGTTAGTTTGAGTGTTATAAAAATTAAACACTCACATTTTCTGTTTTTCATATTTTTCTATTTTAGTTTTTTTTTACTTTTGTTGCTATTTTTATTATTTTAGGTTTCTTACTAATGTAATAAATGTTCATCTCCTCCTACTGTTTGAGCTAGATACCAACCATATAATAGTTTTTAGCCACACAGGTAATCAATAGAGTGATTTCTGAACACTCCCATGGTTGAGTGGTCAGGTCATACCTCAATATTAGAAGGGATACTCATTTCTTGGCTCCAGCCAATAGTGAGTCCCATTAGTTCCATTTTAGTTTACATCTGGTTATTTTGTATATTTGCATTTGTTTCATTATTACTGTAGATGCAGCAGGTTCTCTGGTAGTACTGTTGTATTTGATTTTATTTCAGTCATGAGACACACCAAACCCGCAGTACTAAAAGTCAGTTCAGTCAGGGTTAATTGTAGTTAAAATATAGTTTCTGTGCTTCTAGTAATGATCATATGCACCATAAATATCTTGAATATGAGTTTTTATACAGGATTTTCTCACTGTCCAACAGTAATGATAGGAGTTAAGTTCCTAAAACAAAACTAGTTTACACTATACCTAGTGGTCTTTCTCTGTATTTTATTGCTGCTGATAAAGTACTTCCACAAATGTCAGTACCTGAACTTCTTTTGAACTTTTGGAGATAGGTCTTAAAATAACAGTCGAGATCCTAGAGTCCTTCGATACAAAGTTAAGGAATTTATGATTTACAGAGCAGGATATGACAAAGGAAACTCCTTAAATGACATTGGTTATAGTTTGTCTAATTTCCCCAATCTGTTCTCAAGTCTTCAGATTCTGTCAAAGCCTGCACGAAAAGATATTGTTTTAAAGCGAGCAATCGCTGTAAAGGGCCTTCCCTTCCCCCTTAAGGAACTATTAGCAGTGTAATTCCCACTATTAACGATTCAAGTACCCATTGATACGTCCCTTGAACATATGAGACAGAAATTACACTTTATATCTGCTTCATGGTCCGTCCACTGTGAGGAAAGGCCTTTGGGATCTCCAAGTAAAAATCAGCCTTAAGAGCAACAACTGAAGAGGCAAAGCACTTCCACAATGATGAGAGGACCATTTTTAGTTACTTTAAGCTACTTTAACAGTTTCCATAGCAGTCAATTTGTTTTAATTTCTCTTGCCATATATAATATTATTTGTATTAGAATTTTTTGTAATTTGGACTAACCCATCATCCATTTGATTATTATCATTGAATAACTAAGTCTATAAGTTTTAAGAAATACTTCTTTAACATAATCGTAAAAGAACATAAAAATGTAAATCGTGCTTATTACAACAAAACTGAATTCTTAAATTAATAAAAATATACTGAAATTTATGATTATCTGATTTATATTTATAACTACATATTATATTCAATAACAGTTATAACTATTCATGGACTGAAAAAGATCTAACGGTAACAACTTAATGTAACATATACATTCTGTTTCAGATTTTGTGTGAAAATCTCATGTCTCGAGGAAAATCTGAGAGAGCAATATGAATTTGTAACCAACTTACCTTAGGGAGGTCCAGGAATATCTGCTGAGACTGTTGTACAACCGGCGTTTTACTACACACTTTACACCGAGGCTTGATCAGTTCTGTAGCGTTGATCAGTTGGCCACACTTATCGCACTGATCACCTCTTGCGTCCTCATACCCACACTTGGGACAGGTGCCCTCCACGAACCGGTCAGCCAGAAACCTACAGTTCCCATTTGTGTTACAAGTAATACTCTAGTACTAAAATACCACTTTTGATTGTAATTCAACACAATACACATTTTTTTATTGAACTTTAAGGTGTACGAGGTCTGTCCAAAAAGTATCCGACTGCTGACCAGTTGGCGGCCGCAGCATAACCGACCGGCTCGAACCGGTTATTGGAGGGGAGGGGCGAGCCTACTCCTTCCCACATTAGGCATTGAATACGATCCAGTCACTCAGTGAGTCATAGCGCTCTGTTCCGTACAGTACTGCCGTGTGTGTGCGTCACATTTCAATATGACTGAACGTGTTTAGCAGCGCATTTGCATTAAATTTTGCCAAAAACTTGGCCATTCACCATCAGAGACGATTACTATGATACGGAAAGTTTATGGTGACGTGTCTATGGGCGATACACAAAAAAAAGAGTAGTTTAGGCGGTTTAAAAATGGCCGCATATCAGTGGAGAGTGATGACCGACCTGGCAGGCCTTCAACGGCCAGAAACACTGAAAATGTTGAACGTGTTGACATCATGACATCAACAAACTACGACAGCCTTCCTACAGTCCTGACACAGCTCCTTGTGACTTCTGACTATTTCAGAAATTAAAAATTCCTTTGAAACGAAAAAGATTTGACGATGTTGAATAAATAAAACAAAATGCGACAAAGGACCTGTTAGCCATTCCGCAAAATGAATTTAAGGAGTGTTTCCGGAAGTAGGAGGAGCGTTGGAATAAGGTAGTGGCTTGTGGAGGGGAGTACTTTGAAGGAGACCAGATTGCCGTTGCCGCCGAGTAACGTCAGTTCATGCCAGACGTCAAGGTCGGATACTTTTTGGACACACCTCGTATGATGGTGTATTGGAGATTACAGGTATAAATATATTCATGCACACATTTTGACTCCTAATGTTCTAAATCAATTTTACTTCAATGCTTACGTAAACCAATACATGAGTAATTGTTCACCAGTATCAAAACTTGTTCAAAATTATTTGTTCTACCATCTTTGCCTTATCTTCTAGCGGATTTTTATACAACTGTGGCAGCAATCACTACAGTGTTTATCAGTTAGCAGTTATTAATGGTATCAGATACACTAATCTCTTCTGCCATCAAACTAGAATTTAAGGTATCAGTTTGTCCTGTCATGAGTTGGACAGGTCTCAATGTTTACTGCAAGATGGCTTGCATGTCTGGATAAGACGGAACCGTGCAGTCAGAGCACAGTGACCGAGACCTTCACATCTTGTCTGAAATATATAGAACATTTTGTCTTGTTTTATAATTGTTTTAATGGATAATTAATTCGTATTAGGTAGGAGCAGTTAAGGGTTGTGGCTGATTCTATCAGTCAGTGACATTTTCCCAATTTATTTGAACACTGTGTAATTATTAGATTTATTTCTAACAGGTCTTGGTAGGTGATGACGGAGACACTACCGAAAAACTTAATATTAATTTAATGAATAGGGCAAGTAATTCAGGTTGTGTTAGTGTTAAACAGTTAGTTAGTAGTTGCAACAGTGTATCATAATGATGTAGTAATAATAATCAATGCTGGGAGTGATGGTGGGGTGTCAACTGGACAATCGATGCTTGGATGAAACCACAGCATTCTGGGCATCGGCTTAGCACACGATGAGACCACTATCCGTCTTACAACTAATTGGATTAGGAGGATTATGAAACTAAAATACAAGTGGTTTCATAGGTCAGATTTCAGTTCTGCCATGGTCGTACGTGTAACATTAGCAACTCAACATCAATGGGTTATAAAGGTAACAGAATTTTTTGGGACAAATGCTATCATTCAGTGACACAAGAAATCAGTAACACTTTTTTCAAGACCCTGCAACCTAGTCTTTTCATCTCCAGGTGGAAAACTAGTCTGACATATGACTACAATCTACATTAAAACAGACAAATCATACCATGAAAAAATGTTCATGAAGTTGGCACACAATACGGAAGATACGGTTACAAGATTTATATGTATCACAATTTTTTGTATGATTTGCATATTTTAACACATTCCCTCTCAGAACTTACACAAGCTGGCAATGTTGCTCACCTCAAGACTGGATTTCTTGTATAACTGAGTAATGGCAAATGTCCAATAAATCCTGTTACCTTTACAATCTTTGAATCTTCAAAGACAAACTGACTTAAACAACAGACATGTTAGCAGTTTGGCCATAAACGTTCAGCCATAATTCAAATCAGCTGGCAGCACAGGTGTACCATAAATAAGAGCGGAAAGTGTTATTTATTCATTTTCATTTCCTTTAATATCCTTGAACAGTTTGAACTGACATCAAAGTAAAGTAAATTGGAACATTTTTATCCCTAAACAAAGCAACCCTCTCTTCAATTCAACTCAGTAAAGGTTTCTAAATATTGTTCTGTAAAAGAATACCTCATGATATATTTTATTTTACACCTTAACATAATACCATTCAATACAAAATTATTGTATAATATTGTACAGTGAATGGCCCAATTATTACAATTACAAAAGACATAAATTAATCAAGTTAACAGACCTATCACAATTTTTACATAAAAGCTGGTCCATGTACTGGGTGGTTGTGAAACCGTTCTTGTGGCAGCCCAGAAACAGATCTTGAACTATCCTGAAAGAAAACAATGTACATTATCAATGTTTATATTAAAGCATTTACACAAACAATTAATTTAAAATCAATTAAAGCCATTGTGGATCATTGATAAAATGTCTTGTCAAGCAGTAGTTGAGCCTAACAGTGACAAGCTCAGGTTGCAAAAGCGATCCGCATCTAATTTTATTCCCTAATAGATCTTAAAATGTCTTATAGGCTCTTTGAGAGAGTCATTACTAGTCTACTGAATGTTTCTAACAAAATTCTCTCTTTAGTTTTTTTAAACACTTTTTTAAATAAATTGCAATTATGTAAAGAAGTTGAAGAATCAGCTGAATTTATTCCTCCATTGTATCGGTCTCGTGCTGGTAAAAAAAATGCTGGTAAAAAAATCATGTAAAATTAAAAATAATATAAACACCAAGTATTTCGATGTGGCATAGCATTACTGTTTTGATGCCGACACCAATGCGTAAATTAATCCGTGCCCACTGGCATAAGCAAAGTCTAACAAATCAATCTGCAATGAGGAAATCTCCTTACATTAGAAGTAGACTCAAAGGATGTAACAATTGTCAAAGTTCACAACATAAGTTTAAATGATACTGACTCTGTCTGCTGAGGAGTGGTGGTGCGACCCGAACAAGTCAAACTGAATGTTGAACCAAGCGTAGATGTCTCGGTGAATTTCAAAGTACTTGTCGCAGATCTGTCGAGGTGTGAGTTTTTCCTCCAAAGCCTTTGTTTCCGTGGCAGTGCCATATTCATCTGTACCACTGATGTACAGAGTGTTCCAATTACGCAAGCGGCTGTACCTAAAGTTGTCAACAAAAATAATAATTGAGAGCTTATAATATAATATTCATCAACTACACTACAAAGCCTCACTTAATTTGTCCATGGGAACATAGAAAAAATTACGAAATGGCCAGACCAATCAAATACATGTATTAATTAATAAATATTGATCTTAATGTATAACGCACAGATGAATGTATAATATTATTTAAACAATGTTATTACGATCATTTTATTCAAAAGACGCAACTTATTAAATGTGTTTAATAATTACATCATCATCAGTGCTCTGCAAACAAACATTTTCGTTCTATATTTTGAGGCACAAAGGTATAGATATTGGTCTGATAAATATTTTATCACAAAATCAGTTCTATGAAATAAAATATTTTAATAGAAATTGTTATATTTTGTTTAACGAATTTTTTTTTAAATTTATACTATATGGGCGATTTACAGAATACATGTGAGTCCTATTTATAATATTTTCTTTGAAATTACTAAAAGCTAAGTACTTAATGCACAAAAAACCACAATTAATCTCTTATTTATGGTTTGATGGATAAAACAGCTTATTTATTGTTTTCAATTTCAATTGCAAGCAACCAAAAGTTAGCAAAACAAATGAAGAATTGAAGGGTGCAGGAGAAAAACCAACTTAGTCCAAAAAAATATCGATTTACAGATTATGATGCCATTCGATAGTCTGTGGTCCATATTTTAACATGCCAAAAGCTGCAGGAGAATAACTAACTGAGTTACAAGATACAGCCATTTAAAATGTTGTACCGCAGGGGAAAAACTAACTCAGTCCATCTGGTTCAGGGGGAAAAAGCAACTGAGTCCACAGTCAGCTGACCTTAGCGCATGCCGCAAACAATCCATACTCTGTGGTTCAGCTGTAGCAGACTAAACAACACACTCCTTATTTGTCTCTGTTGTGTTAGTTTTGTACTGTTGAAGTGAAGTTTTAGGTTATTAGTGTTTATTTGGGTGTGCGTATTTGAATTAGCGTTGGTGAATATGTGTTTAGTGCCCAATCACTTGAAAAATGATTGACGGTGAGCTGCAAAGTGAAAGTGATGATGAAGCCACTAGGGTAAGTGAAGTAAAAAACTACGAAAAAAAACGAAAAATAACTGGGAGAGTTAGGGATGTCGCCAAAAAGCTACGGGCTTGCTCATATGAAACGGGTGAAAGATTGCCGTTGTAAACGATACGAATGTTTTCAACAAGTTACACCAAAGAGAGAAATTCCTTAATTAAAACAATTCAATGACATAGGGCGTGAAGGAGTACCAATGCTCAAAAACAGCTACTTGGGTGGACTAATTGCGTTGCATCCTGTTTCTCGGAGGAGACCTCGGCTAGACGAAAACCAAGCTAGAATGAACGAAGGTTCTTTTTCATACAAAGTTAGAGTTGTGAGAGATGAGTCTGCCGTTGAAGATCCCTTGTTTTGTTTTAAGGCCTTTCAGTCTCTTTTTGGTGTTAAACCTTTTAGGCTACACAGAATCAAGCAGTCAATAATGACCACTGGTAAATCTCCCGTAGGATAACAGAGGAAAACATTTTTAATCGACCTCGTAAAAGTCCCAGAGGCTACACGCGAAGCTATGATGAGCTTTTTTTGTTCTTTAAAAGGTAGACGGGGCTCATTACAGCCTTCATGACAGTACCAAAGTGTACTTACCTGAAAATTTAAAATGTCAAGGAGCTTCTGTCAATGTTTTTAAATAAGAACCCAGCATGGAAATTTCCTACGAGACATTTCGACACACCTTTGTCACTGAGTTCAATATCGGGTTTGGATACCCAAGAACTGACACATGTTGTTTTTGTGACGAAAATAATGCAAAGGTTTCAGGAATTGAAAGAAAGATTGCTGCAGTGTCAGTTGAAGAAAAAGAATCCCTACTTGAAGAAAAGAAAAAAACTGGAGGAAGAGCAAAAACTGCATATTACTAAGGCAGATTGGTTTTACAAGTTGAAACGTAAAAGCCAAAAAATCAGGCAAAACAACGCAATGAAGTGGAGGCTATTGCGATTGATTTCGGGAAGAATCTACCGACCCCCAACATCTCCACTAGTGAAGTTTATTTTTAGACGACAGTTGACATTTTACATCTTCAATGTACACATCTTGTCCACTGGGGAATCCATCATGTACACCTATAGACGAGACTGTTGGTAAGAAGGGATCTGAATGATGTTGCCCTCTTTTTTGTACGATTTTGTCCAAAATTACCTGTCAATGGAAGTGAAAACCCTCTACATCTTTGCTGATTCATGCGGAGGTCAAAATAAGAACCACACTGTAATGAAGATGTTGCACTAACCTCACAACTGAAGAGAAACGGTTTGACAAAGTTATAGTGACTATTCCCAGTAAGAGACACTCTTATATGGAAAATGACAAAAATATGGGATTAATCCCTAAAACAGCAAAAGCTGAAACACCTGAACGGTTGGAGATCTGTGTTGGAGAACGCTCGAGTAAAACCATCACCCTTCACAGTGGTTTCTTGCCAACAGAAAATGTTCAAAAAATGGGGAGAGTTTTTGGCATCCAAAGACTACAAAAATAAGTTTTCTCTTTGCCGTCAGACCGGTAAAACAACTTAGATTTTTCCAAGATAAATGTCTCAGCTTAGAATATCGGAACGGATACAATGGGCCTTTTTCACATCATCCATAAAGAAGAATGATAGAGAGAAAGAAAGAGAGAAGAAAAACAAAGAAAAAAGAAGAAACTTGCCTAGGCCTGAGCATATGGCTGAGCTGAACAATCCTACAATGCACCTTAGCACTGTCAAAGGAAAAGTGGCAACGACCTAAAAGTCCTTCTAAAGTTTTGCGAAGAAGAAGGTTCAAAGGAATATTACATGAACCTTTTTGTGGGAAATGAAACAGCGATTGAGGTTCCAGCCGTTGATGTAGCCGCTCATGAGACTGCAGAAGCTAACTTTTAAAGGTACAGTTTTGAAATCTATATCTTATTCAACTGTTTTACTATTTTTTTCCAATAACTTTTCCGTTAGCATTGATTAATGAAATAATTATGTTCCTAAAACATTCTAACACAAAATTATTTGTGAAAAATAACAAACCTAAGATACTTTGTCTTTGCAAATATTGAATTATTCACAATTTTCTTTTTTGTTAGTATTTTACAGTTGTGAGGATTAAAACTATATCCTATTAGTTGGATATTATTTGGTTTTTTCATTGTGTTTTAGGAAGAAACCTCAAGTGAAAATGTAACCTAAAGTGGAGGTAACCAAAAGTGTGTGGAGCTAACTAAAAGAAAGACGTTGGACCATATCCAATGAAAATGACAGACTTTCACAGTTTTTTCAAATATTTACATATATCTAAGTTTTGTTTTGTCCTTTTTTCAATCAAATGTGATAATAAACCAGAAGTTAAAAAATATTGACTAGTTTGTGTTCATTATTTACAGGGGAAAACCCAATTGAGTCCCATCGTGTGCAGGGGAAAAACCAACTAAGTCCATGGCGTTGTTTACCGGGACAATTTTTTAAAAATAAACTAATTGTTTGCAATGAGCTAATTTTTTTTATATTTTATAAAAAAACAGTTATACTAAACCTAGATCCAGTTTTTAAGGTCAAAAAGTAGTTATGTTCTTTTTTTACAGACCGTTTGAAACTTTGTTTTTGCTCTCCTGAAAAATTTTAGTTTTGTGACTAAGTTGGTTTTTTCTCCTGCACCCTTCAATTGTTTTGGAAATTCATTTATGATCTACAGTGTGTGACAAAGATTCATGGCCTTGGGCCCAGACAAACATCCTGCAACTGATCCTATCAAGCCCAGATTACAGGTAGATAAATGTATTATTAAATGTTTTCCATCTAACAATAAAACAGTAGCACCTCAATCATCGATCACCTACTTGACCAGATGATGGTCAGAATGCTAAAAAATTTGGATAATCAGGGAAGAATGAATTAAGCCATTTGCTGGCATAAACACTATGTATTTCAGTCAAAAAATACCTTACTGTAACTTAAGAATATACAGTTTACTGTACTACAGTTAAATACATACAGAAAAAAATGTGTTTATGTTTTAACCCTCTCCCGCTCCCTTTGTTTCCAGGCGCTCACGATGCTTCTAACCTCAATTAATTCGCCCTGCCGGTCGGGCTCGGTCAAAATACGCGGCGTCTGAACTTACATACGTTCTGTCATTGTAATTAACTATAATTATATATATTAATTATTTTACTATATATTGGTTCAATGAAGTTGATTGTACGAGACCATGGAGGGGGCACACGGACAGCTGGGCGCCGGGTTGTTTGTTGCGCAGTTACTTGGTGAAGGTCATTGTCTGGCTCGCCGTCACTGCCCCTGCCACTGTGATCACTCCGAACTACATCCTCAATGCCACTAACCACTTCACAAAGCTCTGGTACATCACTACACTCACTTGAATCGTCGCAATCACTACTAATAACGAGATCGATTTCACTGTCACGAAGTGTACGACAACAACCCGCCATTGTTTTCCGCACAACTAATATAAATAGCAAAATAATAGAATAAATCTACTTTTAAAGTAAAGTAAATGGTCTCCTGATAGCAAACAACCCGTAGTAGTACAAACTATTGCTACTCGAGAGCAGCACTTATCGGCTCTAGTAGATAAAGCAGTGCATGCCGATCTGTGCCGTTTAGGCTGCAGTGGCTATATTGTGGCCGTGCCGATTCATGCCTTGCGAGCGGGAGAGGGTTAACTAAAGAATGAAAACCTGTTTAAACTACTTGAAAATATCATGATGCTATTTGTTTCAATTTTTTAAACCTTAATTTCACTACTGCGTTATGTCACTTTTTTACCCATAACGTCTATGGCTGTTGCTGCTGATAGTTGTTCCAAGCAGTTTAGGGCAATCTCGAAGGCATCTTTTGCTTGCTATAGAACAGCTGATCTTTTCGTCTTCCTCTTTTTCTTATTCATGACTCCTCTTCTCTTCTCAGGAGTGTCTGCAGTTTTTGGTGTCTGGATTAGGCTTGATTTTAAGATCACCACTGGCATTGCTGCATGGAGCAAGGGTCAGTCTCTCTTAATCGCTAGTTTTTTTTCTCGAGACAGTTTCAATTAATGAAACAAGAGTTTTTTTAGTAACATGTTATAGTTGAGGCCTCATCAATGTTAGAGTTGATCTGCTACAAGTTTATTTTCAGAAACAAATTTTTCTAACTTTTCATCAAACTAGCAGCATCATCATGGTATGCAAGTTTTTTTATTACCAAAAATAACAATTTGCCTGACACCGTGACAATTTCTATTGCCGGAGCTAACCCTCACTTGCTGTTAACTCAAGTTTCTTGACTACCAAATTTGTTGTACAACTGAATTGCTTTTTCTTTAAATATAGGCCAAGGCAGTGGAGACCATTTACGTCATTCTGGCAAAACTAAGAGTTCAAGTTTTGGTTTTTTTACATTTTTTGGTTTTTAAAAAATTTTCTTTTTCTACCATTATTGAATAAGCTTCAAAATTATTTTGGTTATTTTTCCAGTCTTTAATGGTTGTTACACCAATTTCTGATGCTAATTTAGCAACTGACACACCTTGTTTTGGTAAAAAAAATTTCTGTTCAATTGAACAGAACCATTAGCTATTAGCGAACTTGTAGCCATTATTACACTTTACAAAATGGCATTACTACTGTAGTTTGTAAAACTACAACACTACAGTAATTTTCATGAAACAATACTGTACACTGAACAGATTATACTACTACAGATTACAATAAAAATAGCACGACTCAGGCAAAGAAAGGACTGCAGATGTATGCTTATCATGACAGGAAAACAAATTAACAACAGGTAGAAGCGCAAAGAGACATGATCAGATGACCTGGGGAGTCGGATAATTGAAGTGCTACTGTAGTTAAGTTAGTTATAAATTTAATAGTAATAATTTAAGTAATGAATTAAGTAATTTAATAGTTAATAGTAAATAGTTTAGATTCCTATTATTAATTCATCGTACTTTGTTAATTCTTAATTAATTCAAAAAAATATGAATGGCAGCAGGGACCTTTTGTTTTTAGTACAAACATCAACCAAAATTAACATGTAATGAATATATAAAAACCAAATAAATATAAATATATATATAAGATATTTATACATGGTAAACCTCAACTATACCTTGCAAAAACATCAGCTGAAAGAACACAACCAATGATGTTTCCGAGATGAGGAACATTGTTAACATAAGGCAGTGCTGACGTCACCAGTACATTTTTCTCTCCAGCCTTCGGAAGTCTATAAAAACATTCAACAATTAATCAATCAACTGTTTGAATTAAGAAAAAACAAGGTCAATATTATTTATCATCTTGCTTTAGCAAGTATGAATTGCGATCTAATAACTAAATTTTGATAATCAATGACAAACATTTGCTTCAAAAGTTTAAAAAAGTTAACTCTCCTGTGTAGCCCAAGACTACACTATGCCGATTGGGAACCAAAGTATTAAGAGGCTGAGACCATCAAAAGACAAATGAGTAAATAAACCACGGACAAACCACCCCTTAGATTAATAATTGCAAATAGTTCCTATCTGCTCTGTCATTGATGTTGATCAAAACAAAGAACACTTTTATGCCATGGCTTTGGCTTAAGTGTTAAAGAGGAGAACTTCTCAACACCAATCTTGCCTAATGAACTTAACTTATTTAACTTTCATTTAAAGTCAACACATATACAATTTAATTTTAAACATGTCACAAAATACGAACTTTCCAGCAAAATCCCAAAAATAAATAAATATTTAACGTAACTGTAGAAAGTGCACTTATTTACTCTTATTTCAGACTTTGTTTTGTCTGTTGTCACTTCCAAACCTTAATGATAGCATATTAACATGACCGCAGAGTAGCCAACTTAATCCTGTTGTAAGATCCTGCTGTCAGAGAAGCCAACCTATTCCTATCGTAAGGTCAACGCTTCAGTACATTCCTAAATATATAGCTATTAGCACTTTATTCTAAAAATAAGTATAGTTCATGTAAAGTTTTGCAAATACAGATAATTTTTTTCTTATTTTTTTTCAGAAGCACACAAAATGAATATAAATTTGTGAGCAAGAACCTGTAACACTTTATGTCTCTCTGTACAGAAACAAATTACACGTTAAATAATGAAATCTATAATTACAATATGATAAATACAGCTAAGGTATCACTTGTCCATCTACAGACATGACTGGGATCTATTTACATCAAACAGCCATATGAGACAAATTAAAATAAAACCCAACAAAACAATATTGATGTGGTTAGTTTTTCATCTTTGTCGCCATATGAATTTCAAAGTGATCTCTCTGAGTAATGTACTTTTTCAAAATTCACATAGACAAACAACAGCGCTGCAATCCCTAACCTCACGGTGGAGGGAAGCAAGAGGGGTGAAGGTAGGTCAGAACCTGGCTCGACAGAGTGGTCTTTACTGATCTGACTGGTAGGTACATTGAGTGGTATGGTTTGATAAACTAGCCAAATAAACTAGGTTTTAACAGGTTCATGGTTTAACAAGTTACGGGTAAAAACAGGTTTTAACAGATAAATATAATAACAGCCCGACAAAACCCATTACAACTGGCTTTTCACAATAACCGTAGTAAATAAATTGTGCAGCAGACAGGCCAGCGAGTGTTACCATGCAGCTATCTGTTGCCCCTCCCCGGTCTGATAAACAAGAAAGCAAATGTATGTTTTTAAATAAGTAAGGATATATGAGTAAATAATAATTAAAGCAGTATACGCCTTGTATTGTACACTACTCAGAACAGCAAATCTATAGTGTTGAGTAATGCAGTGAGTTCTTATAATAATTGCCACTAGGAGAGGGTTAAGTTTGAAAACAATATTGAATGCATGATCAAAAACAAATCAATTTGAAGTTATTTACTTTATTTATTCAACAGAGAACAGATCAAATGAAAGCCAAAGATGATACAAATACAGAAAGCTCACAAATCCATCCCAACACTAAATTTCATCCCTGTTTCAACATCTTTTTTAGGATACACACAAAATTTTATCTTCCACAACTTAAATGTTTCTTACTTCAACATTGATCACTGTTTTGGTACACTTCAGGCCATGAGAATTGTAATATTCTAATAATTGTAAATGAACATTTCATTGTATGAACACTGTCATTGTATGAGCATTTTTATTTTATGAACATTTTAATTTAAAACGAACTATGAAGCCACATAAACATTAAATTTGTCTGATGAGTATTCAATGAGGTGATTAAAAGTCAATGACAAATTACTCAACACAATTATTCTAAATAAAAAATCACACACCAAACTATTAAAAGCAACTGTCAAATCTATAGACACATATGTATATAAATTTGACATGTAAAATAAAACTTACAATTTCACAAATTAATACAGTACATCCAATATCTCTTCAATTTTCCTCTGAATAAGGTCAGAAAATAAATAAATAATTAAATTATAAATCACACAAAACAACAATAGATTACTTACACAGGGACTACAACTGGCTTCGGTTTAGGTCTCTCTCCCACTTTCGCGTTCCAGTACTGTTTCACCTCTTCTAATTCTGATTCCTTCACGGGTGGTTCTTTATTGGAAATCTTCATTCATAAAAATAAAACATACATATAGTAAACGAGAGAGCATTTAGTACTCGTACATTTATTCCATCCTTTAAGTTCTGGGTTGTAGGAAATGCGTTAGAATTAAATTTCTATATAATCCACTCATTATTGGTATAATTCCATTTTAAAACACAAAGTTACTCAACTAAAACTATTTATGAATATTGTTTTACATGTTACTACAGCATCAAAATACTGTCTAAATATAAAATGTCTTTTGTGGGTGTTTTGTGAACAAGCCATAAGTAACTGCTTCTAATAACCAGACTGTGTTGTCAGCCGTAGTAATGTTTCTGTGTACGTGCCTGAATACTGTTACATTTTAACAAATAAATGTGTGTTATTTTATAAACTTTTGTACTTAACACAGACAGACTTTGAGAACACCCATTTAGAAGGCTATACCCTCATCGAAAGCTTGTGTCGAGACAACCATCAAAAAGGGGAGGGGTTGCAATTTTGGTGAAAGATGAAAAATAACTTATGCAGTTTGACTTGGTGGAAACAGACACTGTCAGGAACTTGTCTGTGAGATTTCTACAATGAAACTGACAATGGAAAAACCAGCCATCTACATAATTGGAATCCACAGATCAAACACTAAATTTAATTAAGCCATAGACGTAAATAACACACACTCTAGAAACCATCCATCCCTACATGGAACAGCCCCATTGTGATCATGGGCGACATCAATGTAATTGGAAACAAACAGACAAAACACGAAATTTCAAGAAACCTTAGTCTTATAACACCAGAAGACTTCACCTACCACCTACTCGTCTTGCTTCAAACAGTGTTACTTCTATTGTTATGGTTTGCTCAAACAAACTTACTAGTGAACCAGTAGTCACTATCCTAAACACCTTTATCTCTGACCACACAGGACAAATGGTCACAATACACAACCTCAAAACCAAACCACCTAACAAAAGTACAATCAACAGACATCTCAATGACAAGAACCTTTCGCTTCTCCATAATCTATTGAAACAAGAAACATGGACTGACATCATAAACTCCAGATTAGCAGAGGAATCATATGAAAAATTTCTGGATGCTTTGACATACCACAGGGATATAGTCTGCTCTTAGATTCACACTCATAAGAAAACAAAATAAGACAACCTATTTCATATGACCAAGAAACAACAGAAAAGTGGAACCAATATTTAATAGCTCAAGAAGAATATTTACTGGCTGGGACATAAAAAAACAAAGCTAAAGCAACGGACAAGAAGAGAACCTATGACCTTCACCGATAGATCCAATGAAAATTCATAACATCCTTGAAAAATCATGAAAAACATGAAAGAAAACTCATCATTGTAATAAATAAGTCTGACAATAAAAGCAAAGCAATGTGGAGTGTTATTAATAAAGAACGATGCAAAAACAACAACATAAACAAAATGATACAACTTGTTATATCATATTATTATATAATAAAACTCGTTAACCAAAATTTAAAAACGAGACAATACTCAGAACAGTAATTACCACCCAATCCTACCTTTTTCAATTTCAAAACTTATAGAGAAAATTGCACTGGCTCGACTTTTAAATTTTCTTAATCAAAACAATCTGTTCCCTGACAATAGGAGGTAAATCAACATCAACTGCCCTGGCAAAAATTGTTGAATATCTAACAGGAGCATTAGAAAAGGGAGACACAACTGCAATATTTGTAGACTTCACCAAAGGTTTCGATTGTCTAAGTCATGAAATGCTCCTCAAAAATCTAGAACGCTGAGGGATTACAGGAACAACTGCAGATTGGTCCAGGCTCTACTTAACAGGGAGAACTCAGTCAGTACAAATAAAAAGTGCAGACCAAGGAGTAACAAAATAACTACCTCCAGACCATTGCCTGTTAATAGAGGTGTTCTGCAAGGATTGATACTGGTTCCTATCCTATACATTATCTTTGTCAGTGATTTTTCCGAGAACCTAAGGCGTTGCTCTATACTCATGTATGCAGACAATACGGTACTCCTGCTACAAAATAAACAACCTTGGAAATTGACTCATATATTGCCATAACCATAGCAATAGAATACTGTAAATCAAATGACCTGGTACTGAACCAAAGACCCAGCAACTAATAATGTGAAGGAAAAAGGAAGTGCTGGAATTACCAGAGGCTGAAAGAGTGGACAAAGTAATTTACTGCGAGTAGTACTTGATGGATTTCTCTATTGGAATGATTAATTTGATCAACTGTGTGGGAAAATCAGCACAGTTTTATACGTCTTAAGGTGATTAAAACAAGTTGCTAACCCAGAAGTAGCAAAATGTGCATACTATGCTTTCTTCGAGAGCCATCTGAAATATGGAATAACTATATGGGGCTAACTCCTCCAAAGCTAACACTCAAAGAGTACTGGTGCTTCAAAAGAAAGTAATCCGTACACGGACTTCAAGAATCTTGTAGAGGTGCTTTCAAACTACTAAGAATAGTAACCTCAGTAGCCCTGTATGTCTTAGAAGTAGTTGCCTATGAAAGTCAACAACTTCTGACAAGACGAGTTGATGTACACACCTTTAACAAAACAGAAGCACACGATTACATACTTCCCATCCATCAACTGACTCTCTTTCAAAAACAACCTACATATGCTAGTGCAACATTTCTTAACTTCCTGTCAAAAAAGATCAAGAACAACACCACAGGGCAGCAGCAACTCAGACTAAAACTAATCGACTGGCTTCTAGACTGCCATTTCTACACCATAGTGAATTTTTTCAATTGGAGGAATAATGACTTGACCACATCTCTTTGACCACTGTGATTCATCTCAACTTCTTTAACTACATTTTGATTGTAATGACACCATTGTAATGTCAATGATTATGAATAAAGTATATTGTCTATTGTCTTTTGCCTATTGTCTATATATATATATATATATATATCAACCAGAAGCAAGTTTTGAATTTTTCGCCTTATCCAAAACTTGTATTATCCAAAAAGGCATGGTCTGATAAAATTAAAACTTTAGATAATTGCATCCCTAGTTAGTATGTATGCAATAAGCTACGCACAAGATAATAATACAGTGTAATAAAAATTTAATAAATTGTAGCACATAATATTACAATTTTAAAGTCCTCTACCTCAGAGACAGATGAAAAGATAGGCTGACTTGATGGATACCAAGTGGTACAAGAAATACTTTGGAGTGAAACCATTCCTCCCTCAGGCTTCAATTTGTCCAAACTTGCCTGAAACAAATATATGAGTATTCTGAAATTAAAATAAAAACAAAATACATCTTCCACACTTATTTCAAACACAACTCTTCTTGTTTTTTTTACACTTAAAATGTATAATCTAGGTAATAATGCTATCAATGACTCTATTAATGTGACATATAGCAACATTTGGGGATCAAAGAACTTTACAAATTTATTTTCAATCTCCCACCCTACAAGAAAGGTAGGTTCTAATACCTAAGGACTAAATTACATTCTGTTTGGTTAATGAGTTGTAATTGTGCACAATATTTTAAACTGCTTTGTCTTTGTGCAGACAGTTAATTCTTCATTATTTTGTCATGGATCAACCATATTAAGTGTTAGATTTACTTACTACAATAAAAATATGATAAAATGATTATTTAATCTAAGTTTTGTTATAAAGTAAAATAATACTGCCCTAATTTTTATGGAATGTTGTATTAAAATGTCTGTATCTTTCTATATTTTACAATAATTTAATTTTCGTATTGATTTTTTACTAACTATACTTACGGAAAAAATAAAACACAGCCTCTTATTTTTAATTTTACGAAAATTGTATACAGTTTTAAAAAAATTTTACTCTAAACTCAAAAAAGAATAAATAAAATTGTAAAATTGGAACAATTTTTAATACACATAATGTTTAGTAAACTAGATAAATTTTATACAGTTTTAAATTAAAAAACATTATAGTAAAACACTTTATTATGTATAAAAATACAGGCTTATGCTGTTCTTATCTTTGGAAATAACAAAGAGGAAAACATTTTTAGCAAAAGCTATGTAATTATTAATGAAAACAAATATTATGAGAAGAATGTTATTGGATTTTAACTCGATTAATATTTGTTGTTGGGAAAAAATAAATGCAAAATGAATTTATTTACGTTATTTTACAATGAAGCAAATTACATTACATCATTAATAAAAAAATCTAAATGAAATTGTAATATGCAATAATATTCATTTATCACAATTACAGGCACCAGGAATATATATAATTTATAAGAACATATACATATACATAGTATCCACAAATTACTCCATCAAATTTCACCATTTGATCTGTCAGTTCAAAACAAGTGAGACATTGTATATAAAGTATAGTCCTTTTTTTTAGTTTACCAGCTGTCTGTCTGTTTGTGTTTTTGGGAAAAAAATTATATCTTTAAACTGAATAAAGGTATAAAGTTCACACTTTGTAAAATGTTTAGTCTAATTAAGAACTGTTAAAAAAAGAAGGTTTTTGGCAGTAAAACCGAGGTTCAATTAATCAGACATTAGCTCTTAAAGGGTTTTAAGTGTTAAAACCCCTGTTTTGTAATAATTCAATTTATATGTTTACTTGTATTTCTATTTGAAAATAAAAATAAAAAATACAGATTTTAAAACAAATCAGCAACATTTCATTGAGTCTAAGTGAATTGGTTTAATAGCAGTGGTTTGTGTTATATTTGTATCCATTTTCAATTGACCTAGGTTCAACTGCAGGTTTATTTATCAATGATATTATCCTCTTAATTATTGCCCTTGATAGACAGTGGTTGACAACATATTTTATTATACTATGATATTAGGTCAGATTAAATTTAAACTATGCTACTTAATATCTACTGCTATTCAAATGCTTTTATATCTGAATATATTAAATTTATTTTTATGAAAAATAATAAGCAATATTTTAACTAGAGAAACACTGTATCTTAAGAACATGCCATTATTTTCAAGAATACACCAAATGAGGTGAAATTGTTGACTAATGAAGTAGTACAAAATAAACAAATTAATTTATTGACACTATTAATTGGTACTTATAAAGTTGTACATTGTCCATTACAGTAAGAAAGTTAAAAATTAATATGAACTTGAGTTTACATGTTTCAAACGTACTTTAAACTGGTTATATAAATTAATTCAAATTTCAAAAGAGATTTGCTAATTTTATACAGCATAACTAGTTCTATATGTGGTACTTACTCTAGGAGGAGAACAATTTTGTTAAAAAGTAAATGGTTGACATTACAGTGGACAAGTCAGTGTACAATTATATTTCATATCACAATGCCACTATCTAATCTTAAATGGAAAATAATTAATCCAATTAGCAGTCTAAGTTGAAAAGACTACCATTTTACTATTATTATCTATTACTAGAATATAAACTATATCCATATCAGGGTTCATTATTATGAGTATTTGTTTTACCATTTTTGTTTTTTCATTATTATTGAGTATTATATTTTTAAATATCACATTCTCTAAAACCTATTGGGTAAACTCAATGTTTTATTACAAAAATTTATAAAAATTGCTTCAATAACATTGCTACTTCCTAGGAACACCATCTTAGGAATTCTTTAACAGTAACTTAGTAATTGGAAAGAAAATTTGTCACAAAAGGTTCAAATCTACTTCCAGCCCTAATGACTACATCGAATTTAGTCGTCTTAGAGATCTTTGCAAAGAGTTAAGCTCTCAGTGTTTCAGTAACTATATCGATTATGTTAATGGTATGATCCCTCTTAACATCAGAGCTTTTTGGAGTTTCGTTGACAGTGTCAGGGGTTCAACGGAATCTGCGGACACCTACTACCTGGATAACAGCTCGGCGTCGTCGCTAGAAGGCATCTGTAACCTTTTCGCCGAGCATTTTTCTTCCGTTTATAACTCGTCTCCAGGTCCCATTCCTCAATACCATTATCTTTCGGAGATTAATATTTCTTCTTGTGTTCTCACTGAGGGTGACGTAGAGCGTAAACTTGCTTCTCTTGACCCTTTCAAGGGAACCGGTCCTGATGAGATACCTCCGATGGTTTTGAAGCATTGTAGTGCCCTACTTGCACCTCAACTTACTGTGCTTTTCAATAAACTTCTGGAGCAGGGAATCTTTCCTGATAGCCTGAAGTCCAGTTACGTGGTTCCTATCCACAAATCATCTACGCTGACTAATGTTCGTAACTATCGGCCCATTGTTATTCAGCCTGCCCTGGGCAAGATTTTTGAGTCTCTCGTACTTGATCGCATTAGTTTTGCCTTCAGGAGTACTCTTATTCATGAGCAGCACGGCTTCACACCTGGTAGGTCTACAGTCACCAATCTCGTTCTGTATCAAGACTACATTTTATCTTCTTTTCAAAACCACAGTCAAGTCGACAGTGTTTATATCGACTTCTCGAAGGCTTTTGACACGGTCAGTCATGCACATCTCTTGGCTAAGATGGAGGCTTATGGTGTTTTGGGCAGCCTTCTTCAGTGGTTCCGTTCATATCTTTCAAATCGGTCCATGACTGTAAAATTTTCTGGTGCCACCTCCCGACCTTTTCTTGCTACCTCTGGCGTACCACAGGGTTCCCACTTGGGTCCCTTTTTATTCACTTTATTTATCAATGACATCATTGACCGTATCGATGTTGAATGTTTATTGTTTGCTGATGACATAAAAATATTCACATCCGTTTCAACCCTGCAGGATTGCTTAAAACTTCAACGTTGCCTTCTTGGATTGGATGATTGGTGTGTGCAGAACAATCTTAAGTTGAACATTGCTAAATGCGCAGTCATCACCTTTCACCGTTCCTCCGCTCCTATACTGTTTGATTACATACTCAATAACTCTGCTCTCATTCGTAAAACTTCTATTAGAGATCTTGGAATCGTAATCTCCCACAGTCTTGGCCCTGAATCCCACATTGATGCCATCACCACTAAAGCCTCTCGTAATCTGGGATTTCTGATCAGAACTTCAAGAAGCGGACTGAGTGTTGCAGCTATGAAGTTTATCTTTACTGCTCTGGTGAGGTCAGTGCTTGAATATGGCAGCGTTGTCTGGTCGCCCTATCAGGTTGGTCATATCCAGCAGCTCCAAAGTGTCCAGGATCGCTTCTTGCGGGTGGTTGGAGTCAAATGTGAATTTGAATGCAGAACTGTGCCATTGGAGGATTTGGGGATTTCCTTGGGTTTGAACTCGCTTGTGAAGCGTAGACAACTTTTAGATGTGGTTTTTCTCCATAAACTGATTAACGGAGACGTGAATTGTCCAGAACTGCTCAGGCGGATCGACTTCCGTGTGCCTCATCAGACCAGGTCCCTTCACACTTTCTGCCGTCGTGTCTACTCAACCAATTATGTACATCACAGCACTATCCCGAGACTTCACAGACTTGGAAACCTCGTCTCCTCCCAGCATGACTTTTTCAGTGATAGTGTTATGCACCTGAAAAAACATTTTCTTTTGTTGTAGACATTGACACCTGGCTCATAGTAATATGTGTATATATTTATTTCTTTCTATTTTTTCCTCTACTCTTTTCTACATGCATACATTTGATTCTTTTTTTCCCCTTTTATTGTAATAAATTATTCCTATGTAGTATATGTGTAAGTGCAGATGGATGTATAATTGATTGTATAATTACTGTTACTATTTATTATTGTTGCTATGCTATTATTGTTATTTTCTATATAGTCTATTTTATATGTTATTGTTATGTTGTAGCAATTTATTTTGGCATTGTTAATAATTTATAATGTGGATCATTTTCATTAGCTTATTGTTGGATATAAGAATATCTTATTGTTTTTTCCATGTACTAATGGTGTTACCGTAAATAAATAAATAAACAGTGATGGTGTTCTATGGACAATGATCTCATTCATGTTTCTAGGAGTCGTAAATGATAACAACTTGATATGAATTCCACAGATAGTGAACTACAGTACTCAGCAAGTTGATTACATAAAACATTACTCCAATACATCAGCAATCAAGAAATATCACAACTGCCATACAATGGTCTTTTTGACCCTATGTATGTTTGACACTATCATTTCAATTCTTTTATTTGATACTGTCAAGGGACGTAAATATGGAATATTTTTTAATTAAATTTTAAAGCTAAAAACTCTCTGGTTATAGCCTTTTATTTATATGCAATTTAAAACTTCAAAGATGTGACTATTTATAGGTCCCCTTTGAACATGTGTTAGAAATAACAGGAAGCTATTTATAGTCACAAGAGTCTCGAGGTGAATATTAATTCCCCAACAGTTGCGTCGATGTTGTGTTGAGACAATGTATTCATATAATCACAATATCTATACTCAAAATGTTTGATTTCAGACAGAATACATCAGAACACTGTTCTGGTATCTCTCTCTGAAAAATTTTGTTTATACAGTTATTTTCTTCTGCATCTCATAAATGTATAAAAACACATTTTAAGATCCCATATTTTCTAAATTCTTTAAAGAAAACCCGCATATCTTCCTTTCTTTCAAGAGGTACTCAATAATCCCAGATCCTAGAGAATACATTTCAGCCACCTCTTAATCTAGAAATCAAAGAATAAAAAGTCAAAAAGTTTTTAAAATATTCAGTAATATTTCAAATATTCCATTTTCAAACTGATATGAACATTGTATAAAGTGTTAGAAATAAACAAAATGTAAATACAGTAAATTTTTAACATCAGCTGAACACTAGAACAATTTTGCAAATTCTTATTATGTGGAAAAAATTACAAATTCAAATTGTAAAAATGCTACATGAAATTACGGTACGTTTATGAAAGATCTTTTTTCAAAAGTTATGGCTAAATACAAAAAAATTTAGTGAAATGCATATCGAACAAATATAAAAGCAGATAAGTAAATTTTTAATGTATATAAATCTTATATATTGTCTGCAACATTACGGTTAATTTCTATTTAAAACTATTGTTATGCATTCCAAATGGTAATTTTGATTTTAACAACTGGTATACTTGTTCCAAGTGGTCAATACAAGCTTTGGAGGAACTTGTTGATACTGTACAAATCACTTTTAAGGAATAAGATTTATTAAAATCATTGTTATGGGCCATTACATTTTTAGAAACTAATCTATCACCTTGCTGATTGGATGAAGACTGATGGTTATTCATTCTTAGAAGTAAGGGATTTGTAGTCAAATAAATATGGTCAATATACAATATGGTTATTACATTTTAGCAGTCGGCTTTATTACCAAATAGACATACTATTTCATAATTTGATAATAGGCAATAGAATTTAAGTACTTCTAAATACAATTTAATAATTGCTTAGAATTATTAAAATTTAAAATAACAAAATTTAATTAGCATACCTGATTAAGACACAAACCTAACCATTTATATCCTTTAACCATTATAAATACGAGGGTCTTCCAGAAAGTAAAGAACGATTGCACATCACGGGCGGCGCAGTTCCCCCACCACCGCGGTAGATAGCTTGTTCGTTAGCCACACCTTCTGCCTCAGTGTGAGCTGAGTAGCGGTACCGTGAGGTCACGTTTGCTTCTCCTGTGAAAGTTTAAAATGTCGGCGTTAATTGAAAATCCCGCCAAGTGTGAACTGCGTAGTGTGATACGGTTTCTGAATGCACAGAATGTTCAACCTATTGAAATTTATAGGCAAATTAAGGCAGTTTACGGTGACAATGCGATGAACGAGTCATCAGTGAGAAAATGGTGCATTCAATTTAAGGAAGGTCGAACTAATGTGCACGACGAGGAACGAAGTGGAAGGCCGTCACTCGTTACTGACGAGTTGGCAGCGAAAGTTGATGGAAAAATTCAACAAAACCGTCGTTTCACTTTGAGTGGTCTAGTGGAATTTTTTCCACAAATTTCAAGGTCGCTTTTTGCACGAAATAGTGACTGAACGTCTTGGTTATCAGAAAATGTGTGCTCGTTGGGTGCCTAAGATTCTTACTGATGTCCACAAGACTAAACAGATGGGAGCAGCTCTTGAGTTTTTGACTCAGTATGACGAAGAAGGTGATGCGTTTCTTGACCGCATCGTAAACGGGTGACGAAACTTGGGTTTCCTATCGAACCCCGGAAACAAAGCTCCAGTCAATGGAATGGCATCACTCGAATTCACCAACAAAAAACAGGAAAGAAAAACCAAATTTGAACACCAGGAAATTGATGGCAACAGTTTTTTGGGACCAGAAAGGCCTAATCCATGTGGAGTTCATGCCGAGAGGCGAAACAATCAACTCAGAGGCCTACATCGAGACCTTGCATCGGCTTCGCCGCGCTATTCAGAACAAACGACGCGGAATGCTGTCGTCGAAAGTGGTGCTGATCCACGACAATGCTCGGCCTCATTGCAGTGCACGAACTAAAGCAGAACTCAATTCTTTCAAATGGCAAATCTTCGGACACCCTCCGTATAGTCCAGATCTGGCTCCGAGTGACTATCACTTGTTTCCAAAGTTGAAAGTGTTTTTAGGCGGAAAAAACTTTTTGGGTGACGAAGACCTCAAAGAAGGAGTTAAAACGTGGCTTCATTCCTTGGCGGCAGAACAGTATAACGTCGGTATAGAAAAAACTGGTGCCACGCTACAACAAGTGCCTTGACAGTTCCGGCGATTTTGTAGAAAAATAGAGTAAGTTTATAAGTATTTATAAATAAATTTTCATGCTCTTATCTTTTGTTTTTATTGACTTATAACAAAACGTTCTTTACTTTCTGGAAGACCCTCGTAATATATGTATGAGACTTATCTTTCTGTAACTTCAAGAGCCTTGATGCATTAACAGAATAATGGTAAGAGAAGGGTAGTTTAACAAAGCAAGAACTAAATTAGCTATTGGTAAGGTACAGTACTATAAATTGCTGGAGATGAAACAGTCAACAAAAAATGAAATCATCACTTTTCTCAACTATATTTATAGTGTACTGGTGGTTGTATTAACCCATTGGCCTTGTATCACGGAACGGTTCCGTGACAGCTAGTCTGGGCTCAAAATTTATATCACGGAACCGTTCCGTGACAAGTACAGCGCCATCTAAATAATTTTTTAAAACTCCTTTTTCAACCAAATGTTAGTATAAATTAGACTAATATTGTTGTAACACATAAGAAAAACTGCAATAATACAGTTAATTGAAATTTAAATGAATAATAACTTACTATAAAAATATTAGTGTACTACAAGAGAAAAAAGTCAATATTCTTGGAATTTTCAGTATTTAGAAAAAACATTTATTCTGACAAAACTATGTATATATATATATATATATAATATATATATATATATATATATATATATATATATATATATACACACATATTCTAGTATTTCTAGGTAGAGAAATACATTTCAAATAAAATAAAAGCAACAATGGGGTATTTTATTTTATATTATTTGAATAAAAAAATTTTTTTTAATTCCAAAACTTTTTAGTTTGTACAGCATTATTATTTTTAAATTATGACCAAATATATCACTATCTATTTATTATTAAAGCCCATTTCATGTTAATCCAAAAAGATATAAAATATAACCAAATAACGTGAAAAATAAATTATTTATAAACATATAACAAAACTCTTACGTTTTTAGCATTTTTAATAGGATAACTCCAGTTGAGCTGATAGTAAAAATATGTATAAGCCAATGGGTTAATGTGAGTTTAAAATATACTTTTTAAATATATAAATAAATCAATACAACTGAGTATCAAAGGACCCAACAGAACATAACAAAAGACGTACCAACTAATCCAAAAATAGTAACTTCATCGCATGTATTACTATGTCACATAATAAAATGTTACATGATTGTGCACAGTCTGTTTATGGTAAAAATCATATAATTTTGATCTTTTTACTGTAAACATCAATGGTACAAAACAGATTAAAAAGAACCTATATACCTAGTTTCAAGTCTCTAGGACCTTCCTATTATAAGTAATCACATCGGACGTACAGATGACTCGCTGGTATGTATATGATGAACAGCAAATGAAAAAGATTATGATTTCACAACTAAGATTTCACTGATTTACATAAATTAAATTCTGTAGGAGGTTATAAAGACTCATATTCGATGGTTGTAAGAAAATAAACTAACCTGAACCTGTGCAAGTTTTTGGATTGTGGAAAACCACTCCCCAAGTGCCTTTAAGTCAATGAGTTGAGGTTTAAACTTCTCTTCAGTGAACAAAGGGAATGTAGTGCTCCAGATAACAATATCGGCCACAGATACTTCATCCTGCGACAAACACACTGTATTCATTTAAAGCCTAAATTACAAAATAATTATCAATAGGTATAAAATGAATAGAAAGGATATAAACATTTACAATTTTCATGACACAAAGAGTGATGATATAACTAAAAATACTTTAATTTTTAAACCCCCTGTTAATAAGAATATTATTAACTCATCCAAAAACCACAATATGAACAAAGTATTCTAATAAAGGATGGAATAACATAAGTAATAAAATCAGTAATTAATACAATAACACTGGACTAAAATGCTCCAAACAGCCTACAATACATTTATCTCCTTAATAATAATCTGTGTTTTTGCTATTCATATATATGTAGTATAACTTTATGAATCCCAGGTGACATTTTTCTACAGTACAATAATTAAGTTATCCTGTCAAAATAAATCGTCTGAGACTGAGGATTCACTGTGTCTATGTTATATTTTAATTCAGGCTATATGAAATTTATCACACGTTCATTTTAATTCTAGAGGTTTTGCCCACAAAAATATTACAATGTAATTTGAAAGACAGTAAAGATGTATTGATTCTTACCTTGACTAAACACTTGGACTTTTTAAGAGCATTGTCAAGCAGAGTTAGATGGGATTGAAGAGGTTCAGTAAATAGTCCTTTGGAGTCAATACAACGAAGTATAGAAGGCTGAAAATATATGCCAAGTATTAATTAATAAGTATAGTGAGTAATATTCAAAGGAAGAGTTTCTCTAATCCTATTTTGCTTAATCTATTATTAATCCTAAAGTGCTGACATCTCGAAACGCGATGTCAGTGAGCCGCCCGAGAGTGCTAACATCATACTACACAAGGAAAGGTTGACGTTTACACAAACATAACATATATAATTGATAATATTTCTAAATATAACATTATTCATTTATCCAAATGCCATCTTCATCTTTTACGTCTTAAAACTCATCTGTTGAAGTAATTGTTTAAATTTGCCAGATTTGTATGGCTTTCCAGTGGGAAAAACAATACATTTTTTTGTTCTTGTGCTTTTCTTTTCAAAATTAAATGTGCACGTGATAAACCTTTCCTGTCCTTCATTTCCTTTTCTCATCCTTTCTCCGGTCTCTTTTTGTTTTGAGTTCCTATCTTCATTCATATTTTTAAGCTGAAAATACATATTGTACAAAACACTATTTAAATAGACTTACACACAATATAAAGGATCTGAAACAAGAAAAAATGTGTAATAACAATTACAAACAAAAACTAATTAAGTGATTTTTAATTATCTCTTAACACATATAAGTGGTAAGATAATTCAGGGTTGCTACAGGAGTCCAATAATGAAATTCCCTGACTTTTCCCTGATTTCCAGATCAAATTTTTCATTTTTCCCTGACTTTTTTCGACGCAATCCCCAGGGTTTTTGGCAATTAACGGGTGGAAAAAAGCGGTGTTGAGGCTAACAGGGTGGCAAATATAAAAAAGCAACAAATAAAGTGAACACAGTTTAATACGTACAAAAAGATTGACTTAAATGATCTTTTACAACACAGAAGTAAAATATGCGCCGCGTCGTCTGCAGGCTTGGACTCGGCACGGTGGCAGTAAGTTTATTTGTGTAAAGGGATTTTATATTTTTCCCTGACCAACGTCGAAATTCCCTGACTTTTTTCCCTGACTTGAGACCGGATTCCCTGACTTTTCCCTGATTTCCAGTCCTGTTTTTTTTTCCCTGACTTTTCCCTGACTTCCCTGATTTCCCTGACCTGTAGCATCCCTGTAATTCATCCACCTGATCCATTGGTAGGATCCCGAGCATACAAAATTAGCATAAAAACCCAGATCTCTTCTTTGCCTTCACATCCCAATCCCTTTTTCCTTTCTATTTGTGATACTAATTTTACTTTTAATAATTTATATCTAACTATTTATAGAAAGAATAATATTTTTTTGTAATGTATCAGTGAAGCCAAAGCGATCAAGCAAACGGAAAACATAAAATGGAAACTACAATTAGATAGATAGTATGATAAGATAGACAAAAAAATATTGTGTACGTTCAATTTTTACAAATATTGTATATGCTACATTTGTATTGCTTTGATATTGTTATTTCTCTGAATTTTGTTTTTTCAGATGTAGAATAAACTAAAAAGTCAAGCTTATTCCCAATTTTCTAAAATATTGCGATAACATTCAACTTACTTGTAAGTGCACAGCTTCCCAGTCAAGCCAGTTGTCAACTGCTACTTCTAACCTTTCAGGAGGAGGGTAGAGAAAATAAGAAGCAGCATTCGTTGAAAACAATATGTCACCAGGTGATACCTCTAATAAAGGTAGTCTTTTTATACAACCTTCTGTAAAAAAAGTTAAGCTTTGTTCAATATAGCCATTTTAAATAGAACAGATTAAATTTAATCATGCACTTACTTGGTATATCTAGAGTTATAATTAGCCAATTCATCTGACCAGTTTGCCAGGGTTCACAATCTCTTGTGACATTTGTAACAAAGTAAACACTCCCTTCTGCCCTAATTTGGTATCCTTTCCTTCTCCACCATCCAATATACCCAAAATTGCAATGTTTATACCATAAAGGTTAATTTAAAATACCATATAAATAGTTAGAATTGCTAGAAAGACTTAATCTTATGAATCTAATTGTGAAATCACAACTTAACAGTATCTAGATACAATATTTCACTATGTAAAATAAAACTCGTACCATTTAAAACCATAATATAATTAATTAAATATGATATAACCTTTAAAAATGAATGGAGCCCACCAAAGGCTAGCTGGTTCTATATCTTTTAAGGAGTTCTGGAGTGTCATAATATGCAAAATATCGTTATAATCTTATCACATAATAGTTAAAATAACATCTGGTAGATTGTCTAAGCATATTTTAGGCGGGTATGGTACGTTAAACGAACCCGGTTTTTTATATCGAAGAATGTAGTCATTGATACCTAATATTCGCATCTCAAATCCTAGACTATCAATCCATATAAAAGTACCTATAGTCCTCAATAACAATCATATGTTATAAATTGAAATATGAATTTAATATTTACAGTGATCAAACAAATTATTACAACCCAAAATTAGACCATATTTGCTCCTCTCACAGTTACAGTTGTTTCTTTCCCACGAAATTAACATAATGGGTTTTTTGGTGTGAGTCCAAAATATTAAAGCCACGAAAAACATGTCTTATCATCTTTCAAAGCAATGTCGTGTAGTTTTCTAAAATTAACTGTCATTTTTAATAATCAAAATTACCTATGTAAAATTGAAATATTACCCTAAGTGTATTATTTTAAAGTGTTTACAGCTCTTGATATAGATTATTTAAGTTAATAGTTCTAAATAATTAATCAGTAACGATTGATTATTTTGATGGTTATGATTAAGTAATATCGTTTACCAATTTCAATATAAAAAACCGGATTCGCTTATCATACCCTACTCTTTTAGGCAACTTAGTAATAACAACGGTTAATATTTAGTTTTGGATTTAAACTGTCATAAATACAACTAAAATATTACTATTTTCAATTTGATCCCCTTATTTATTTCAGTTTTCTACGTTACCCGCTAGGAAAGATTGTTAACAAAATAAAAAGAAAAATTAATCATCAATAATGTTGTGTTTTAGGAATATATAAACTGATAATAATGATATACAGTGTTATTCTTGAAGAATTTAACTGTACTAAATTTCTTAGAATACTTGATAAGAAGTGTTTTTGGAAAATCAAGTTACATTACATGCTATTAAGATATGAAGTTTTTTAATTGAGTCTTTTCAAACAACGCATAAAGTTTATTATGATTTAATAAGCTATAATATATTGATCTAATGGAGTCATATTGTGAGGTAGCTAAGCAAAACATATCTCATTAGACTTTTTGAAATGCACAAAGGGCAATAAGAATAATTTCAAAACTTCCCTGAATTTTTGTTAAAATTCTTTTAGAATTAAAATAAAATCCAGTGGATCTAATCGT
The DNA here is from genome assembly GCF_021130785.1 of Homalodisca vitripennis. NCBI lineage: Eukaryota > Metazoa > Arthropoda > Insecta > Hemiptera > Cicadellidae > Homalodisca > Homalodisca vitripennis. The sequence goes on along the minus strand of NC_060209.1, from coordinate 47,553,986 downwards.
GAGTGTTTAATACCTAGCCAATTTCAAAATAAAACCTTGAAAGTGTCAGTCATTTCATATTTGGATAGACAGTTTCCCTGTCCACCGTGAGGGAATTGAATACAAAGCGGGAGATTAATAAGATAGGAGAAGGAGGGATATCAGGGTGAGTAGACTTTAATAAGCAGCCTACACTCGGTATTCGGTTGTTTTAACAAATCGTTCGATGTTTTTATCCGAAGGCATAATTCAATACTACAATTTATTTAACTTAGCATATGATTTCACCTTATTACTTATATTATTTTTAATGTAAACTATAAACAGCAAGAAATAACTAATATTTGAGACTGAAAATGGTGATGAATATGAGGAAAATATGTGACATATTTCTCACAAGTGACGAGATTAGTTTAAGTGGCTTCAACATGTACGTTTGGCTTCTGGTAAACCCATGGGGAGAATTCTTTCCTCCATTTTACAAAAGCTGTTACTCATTGCTGTCAAGCTGGGCAAATTATAAAAATTATAAGGTTTCTTTGATCCGTAAGTCTAGGCCTTAGTTGGTTTTGTAATGTTAGTCTTAAATTTATGTGTTTAAAATCAAGAGATTCTTCTTGTTACAGTAATTTGTTATAGCTCTTACTGTTTACGATTTTTTCATATCGAAGTTGGATAATATATCGAACAATTAGACAAAAACAACAGAGAAACAAGTGTAGGCCTATTATTAAAGTCTCCCCATCAGGGTGACCAAATGAAAGGCCTGAAAGAACCAAAAATATGCTGATGAAGACTTCTAACAACCTGATTGTCGAACCTAGCCACGACACAAACACTAATCTAATTACCTGAGAGTAGTATTTATAATTTATCTATTTTTTTTGGAAGTACTGATGATAACTCATCAAACATGACTCTCCCTAACTGTCAGATCTACCAACAAACCCGAGAGTCGACCTGTCTACTGGAGCCAACCAACGTTAACTTAGGCTACTTGTTTCTTGACCCTAAATGTTCCCTTTCTACATTAGTAGTCATTATATTAAAAATATCTAAAAATTTTAGTGCAAAAATTGGGTATCTCTAAACTAAATAAATACGTCTCCAAAATAACACAACCTTAAGGTAAAACATAACCTTGTTAACCTCAATCTAATAGAGTGTTGATAAACACGTCTCATCATATTGAAATTAAATTGGACAATTTTCCGTGGCATATAGAGTATCAATATGATGATTAATTGATAAATGGTTTAGCAATTATCATTAGTCAGGATAAACCTTTACTTGTGAAACAATGTGTTACTAACCTGAAAGAGGCTTTTCAACAAAGTCAATATCCAACTGTTTAAGACCAAATTCAGCAGCTATTGAAATTTTCAGTGCTGCAGTATTGTTTTTATTGGAAACCAATTTCATTTTAATTCAAGGATAGTTTGCTATCTTAAGGCAAAGCAAAGATATTCAACTCTTCACAGTCTAACCCTAAAATGACAACCTCTTTCACTCAATCAGCCCAATCAGGTAACATCAATCGCGCCACGGTGCAAAGCGAAGGAAATCTAACGCAATATTAGCAGACTGTTACAAAGCATAATAAGAACAGAAAATAAAAGCATTCATATAGTTCATGAATTAAAATCACTTGAAACGTTCCGTTTAAATCCAATATTGACTAAATATGCATAATTGCCAGTTTTTTATTACTGGAAAAATTATTTTCGAACCACGGAGCACTGTGTTGAAACTATACCAAGTTTGTACATTATTGTAATACATGCATACTGAGAACGCATTACATTGATTTGTTACAAAAAATTCGTCATTTACTTGTATCATGGACCCTTCATATGAAATTATGTATCTTGATTATTAAAAATTATTTTATGAAATAAACCACATTACTTTATTGGCTAGACTCCAACGACACAGCATAACCGAGTTCATGTAGTGCAGGTTGAAGAGTTAATTGCTCAACAAGGTATTACTGTAAACTGTAATAAATGGAGTCCTCCTCCGACCTCCCCCTTCCCCATAATTTCTATGAATCTAGGATTCCATAGCACATAGGTATAATTTATGCCTTGTAATAGTCCATTCCTTAATTTTCTTAATCTTAAAACTAACTACGTAATGGTACCCAAATTCCCAATGTTCGCTTATGACATAAACGTACGTTTGCCGTGATGAGCGTAACAAGTCTTTACTGAATAACATAGATAAGTACTGCGTGAAAAAGAGAATTGGACTTAATATTTTAATATGTAACAAACGGTCAAATTGCTCGTGGAAGGAACTGTCACAATTTTTATACCTGTATTAATGATACCGTTTTGCTTAGGCTATAGTCAAGTCAAGTCAAGTCAAATTCTTTATTGCCATAAACAACATTGTATACATGTATGACATCGTCAATATTTAAATAGTGATACTAATAAATATATTTAATAATTAGTACAATATAAAATGAACTCATTTTACATCATAGATACTAAATTAAATCAAATGACTTAAGCTTAATTTTATAGATATTAATGTCAATCAACAATGATTCCATTAAGCTTAATTTTCATTTATTGTTTCATAAGCATTTAATTTCCTAGGTAACATATTATAAATTTTAATCCCCATTCATATGTTGATAATGCTTGGTAAGCATTGCATTGCCTGATTCTAAGCAAGTTTTCTTTGTTTTATCATGATCTTGAATTGAACTATTTGGTTAAACAATTTAAAATCCTACATTAACATACAACTGTAGTATGTACAATGATGTAACAGTCAGAATACCTAAAATCTTTAAATAAAGGCTTACAATGAGTCCTACAGCTAGCATTGCACATAATTCTTAAAACTCTCTTTTGCAAGATTAAAAGTTTTTTTTTATATTACTATCACAGCCCATAACAATGATTCCATAAGATAAATGACTTTGTATTATGCATAATATACTGACAATAATACATCTAGATTTACAATTGTTTCAGTCTTCTAATCATAAAGGTACCTTTAGAAATCGTATTACAGACATTTACAATATGAGCCTCCCATTTAATATTTGACTGCAACAACACACCCAAAAACTTAACATTTTGACATCAATAGAGTTACTCAAAACTATTTTAATACATTGAGTTTTATCTTTATTTAGACATTATAAACCATTGGCCAATCCAATCCTCACAGAGCGGGACATTGTTTAAAATGAGACATTATTTGATTTACTAGATTTATATACAACTAATTTGTATTGCTAAGTCATCTGCATACATAAAAGATGATACACAAACATTATTAAGGGCAGAGGGCAAGTCATTAATATAAACAAATAACATAGTTGGTCCTAATAATGACCCTTGTTGGCACACATGTAAATTACATTCCAAGTAATTGATTGAGAGAAGCAAACCATTAATAAAACAATATTGAAAACCTTTCATCAGATATAATATGAATAAACAAGTTTAACAGACTTTTCTTTCATAAAATTTGAGTTTAGTTTAAAAGTATCACATGATCCAAATAGTTTAAAGGCCTTCGACATATCGTACAACCAACAAATTTTCTTGCTACTAACATTAAATTGTACCACTCTTCACATAATCGACTAACACTGGTCTCCATGGTCTAAAGCCATACTTGACTCTTGGAAAAAAGATTATTATGTTCAAAAATACTTAATTACTTGGTTATTTAAAAGAACTTCAAAAACCTTAGATACCAACAGGTACTATTGACACGGGACGATAATTGTGTAGTAACAAATGGAAAAGGTTGTAAGTGCCAGAAGAACTAAAATTTTCAGTATTCAATAAATATGTCCATGTAAATAAAATATGTCTAAAACATTGGAATATTTACTAATAAAATATTTTTTATATTTATATAAATATCCAATAAAAATCAATATGGAATACAATATATAAATTTCTGCCAAAAAATAATGGAAACCAAAAAATTATATGGAGCAAAGGTTTATATGGAAGAGCAATCGGTTTTTTTTTTAAAAGGATGTATGAAGTGCCTTCTTTATTTAATAAATGATGTAAGTGAAGGGGTTAGTTTAAAAAAAAGGAAGTCCAGTATTGTTTAGAAGCGTTTAATGTTTACACCATAACATCAAAATATGTTACAGGATACATGATATATACGTACAAAAGATAAAAACACTTTTAGTCATAGTCTTGACTTTCTGAAAAAGTTATATAATATACGTAATATTATTAATATTATTTTTAATAATTATTAACTCTAGGACTTTGTACATTAAAATACCTTACTTTTAATACAACTAGTAGTCCTTGTCTTCAATGTCTGCATCCACCTCCATGACACCATCAGGAACGGTGTCTGCTGCAATGATCTCTATAATCTGCTTGTCTTCTTGCCTTTTATGTAGTTTTCTATGTCTATCAATCAGATCGTTCTTCTTTTTTCTTGTGAGATTTTTGATGATTTGAACTGGATTTTTGGCAAGTCCTTTAAGTCGGGAAGATTGCCAAGGTCGGCCCTTTTTCTTTAAGACGTAACTTTGTTCCATGTTACCATACCATCATCTTGAAGTGCCAAAACTGACGCTACCTTCACTGTGCTTGGATTCTTATGAGAAACTCGGAAGTGGGAAATTTTGCTGAATAGCTAGATCTTTTGTGTTAATGAACTGATTTGCAATGACCTTTAAAATCTATAAAGTCTTCTGACTTCATAGAAACAACTGTGAAGGGGGATTTAAATTTTGCACTTTGCAATACATCTTCCAGGTCTTTAGGAACCATTGCTTTTGCATTTTTGCGGCGTTTTTAATAATGCCAAAGTCTCTGTCAACAGTTTATATAACCAATAACTGTGCCCACTTACAAGATAACTTCAAGTTAATTAGAGCGATAAAACCCTTTGTGAACTAGGTAAATAATTGCCATTAAGTGCATTCCTGTTTTTATTTGAGCACCACAGTTGTCGCACATATTACAAGTCTTCTCGGAGAAAAATGGCCTTGAACAGTAGCAACTTTAAAACAGTCACAGCTATTTCATTGGCTCCCCGACCTCCGATGCCCTCATGCCACATACACATAAACGCTGAGTCATTATCCCCCCACATGTATTCCTAGATTTATAGCAAGAAAGTTGTCTGCAAGTAAAACATCATGGGCACTGTTTGCATGGGCAAGAACATACAGTTGTTGCACAGTTGAAGTTATACATAATGTTGTAGCGGTACTTTCAGTTGGAAGTTGGGACCTAATTCCTTTTTCGATGCAGTCATGGGCCTTTTCAGCTTTTCGATGGTGAATTTCTTGTTTAGTTTTAACTTCCCGTTTTGCCCTTCATTGGTCGTTGATGAAATCTGCACTTTAAAAAGAGATCACATTTTTTGCAAGTATCAGCTGCAAGAGCCTTGAACTTGAGTTTTGGGGGAAATCTTTTTTTTAATACTTCTGTATAAAAACTATAGTTGACTGGGACTTGTAGGGTATTGGGTTTTAAAATGCCATAAACATTCTGTGTTTGTTCAGGTCTGGGGGACAAAAACTCATTGCTTGATACTTTTCGGCAATAATTGGCTTTCGTATCTTGGGAAGAATTTATATGACACCTAACCAGATTACGGTTTTTTCTGTATACTTCACCTTGTGTTCATTTGATCCAGGGGTTTTCTCTTTTGTCTTCGAAAAAAGCATCCTGTTTTTTTTTTTTTTGTAAAACCAATGTAAACCAATCCTTCCTCAGAAATACAAAAATAGCAAAAATTTCTTTAAAGTTTTTTTTGCAAAATTTGTATGTTTTTGCCAGAACCATCAGGAATGTTGTATGCAAAACGAGCAGGTGCGTCTACTCTCACTGGGGATCATCGTTTCCCGTTCTTCTACGGGCAATAGGTAGCATCTGCATGTGGTTGAGTAAATATGTTCCCTGGCTTTTTTCGTCAACTTTGTAGAATTCCGTAAACAATATCAGTTTTTGTTCGTTACTCAAGTTTTTGCATTGGTACTTACATGAACAGCTTCGTTCAGGAGGTGGGGGATTTTTTGCGGGGATAGTCTTTCCTTTACAAGTAACATAACTGTCTCCTTTTTCCCGAGCCCTTCGTCTTCTCTCACTAGAAAACTTTCTTACGAACAGGAGGTGCTTCCATTTTTAGTAAGATAGAACACTGCACTAATAAATACTTCAACGCCTGTTACACGCAACACACTTAAATAAAATAATCACTACGTAAAACAACACAAAACGTAAAAGCGGCGGAGCATGCGTAGCGTCACTGCCCGCCCGGCAACAGCAAATAACTACGGAATAGACAAGGAAACATACATCATGACGGGTGGACTTACATCGTTCTCCACTTCAACCCCGCACGGCTCTTACACGGTGCTGACATCTTCCGACTGCTCTACAAACTAGGGGCAATTTTTCTGGGCACTTACTACCTTGTCTATCTTATTACGCTTGGCTTTTACTTCGCTTTTCACCGAAAAAGTCATTTTTTTTTATTTTTGGCACCTACAACCTTTTCCATTTTTACTACACAATTAACATAGTCACCCGTTGAGCCCTTCTTATGCAAGGGAACAACCTTCACTAACTTAAGACATTGTGGGACAATACAACCTTCAATACAGATATTAAACAAGTATGACAAAATTTCAGCAATAAATGGTGATGCCAATTTTTAAAAACATGAGAGTTGAGATTGTATACATCTAAACATGAACTATTACTCAAAGATAAAATAGCTTTATGAACCTGTTCAACACTAACACAGCCAAATGAAAAAGTTGAATTTACATTATTACCTTTAATGACACTTGTTAATCTTAACTTATCAGATAGTATGACATATCATGTATTTGCTGAGGCACTTCTTGGACAATAGACTCAACTTTACTTACGAAAAAATTATTAAAACCACTACTAGTTAAATTTACATCAACCTTATTAACAGAGGAACATCCATTAGCACCTAAGGTTTCTTTTACAATTGACCAGATTGCTTTAGGGTTTATCTATAGCATTCTTAACTTTATTACCATAATGAGCTCGCTTGGCTTGCCTTACATTGCATTTATACCTTGATTCAGAACTCTGTATGAATCCTTAAAACAAAACCTGACCAGTATTTTTAAACAATTCATACATAAACAAACATTGCTCTTTCACTAATCTAAGCTGCTCATTATACCAGTTTGGCTTTTTAGGCTTATTTTTATAACAACCCTACTGTATTTAATAGGGCAGGCTATATCAACAATTTCTAAAAACTTAGCTAAAAACAACTCAAACTTATCATTAACTGAGCTTAACGTATACAATACCAACAGTTAAACCCTGCTTAGCAGGAACCCAAAATATGCACTAGTGACATTATCAATTGATCTGGATATCTTAAAAATTAGGCCTACTTTTTAAAATTTTTTGTTACCAATTGAGACATCATTTTGACATGGATCCAATTTACCTTTAAAAAAACCACGCTATGGTGGTCAGACATTGCCATTGGTTGCACAAAAGCAGAACAAATTCTATCAGGATGCACAGATACAGCTATGTTGTCAATACATGTACCAACAGAATAACCATATAGGCTAGGTCTAGTAATATCATACACAGTATTCCTCAAGTTAAAACTCAAAAACAAGTTGTTTTAAAACCCTATTATGCAAGCTGTCACTTAAAAATATCTACATTTTAAAATCATTACATAAAATAATCGAGGCACCAGTTTTATTTTTATCAGATTAAAATATTTAACACATTATGCAAGTTTTCAATAAAAATATCAAAATTTTCATATACAGGAACTCTATAAATTTCTAAACAAATAACATTTAAATTCTCAATATATAAACCGCCGCTACTTCACACACAGAAGGTACGGAGAGATTTACAAGAAAAGACAATTCTTTTAAACTTCAAATCAGATTTGAGAAAAACTGCTGTGCCGCCTCGTTTAGCTGAAGGCCGATGATACGCACTTGCCAATACGAACCCAGGAATGACCAATTCTGCAAGATTGTCTCGATGCTCCCAATGTTTCACATATGCAGACCACATGACAGCCAAATTTGTTAGAGAGAAGACTAATTTCATCTATCTTATGAAGGACACCCCTGAACATTCCAGTGAATCACTGTGAAGTCTACATATTGAGTTGCAGAGGGATCAGAACTAGGTTCACTTAGGTGGCCGAAGTGACTGATTGTTGCTGTCAAAAAAAGAATCATTTCTTTTCACAAAAGGCTTAGGCCTATTCCTAGGAGCCCGGTACTTGCCAATAATGCATCCCTCGAACCATAAGTTAGGGTGCATAAGCTCCTCCCCCAAAGCATAAGAAACTCCGATTTTAAAAGAGCTATATGTATTGTATCTTGTCTCAAGTTTCTCACACACAAATGTCTCAGACTCTTTTAACGACTTCTACATATTGAGTGCACGTATACGTAACTATATCCTCCGAGCTCACTGAAGGATCGAGCCCTGAGAGGAACATCCAGAACATTTTCTTAGCTGGCTTGATAACAAAATCTTCACTCACCTGTCTCGTACCATGCACCACATTGTTCTTACTTGACTTCACTGCATCACTAAAAACTAGGCCTACCTTCATCATACTTAGGCCTATGAACCAGTTCTTTAGTCTTACGCTCAGTAGCAAAAATGTGTCTCACATTAGGCTTAGATTTGTCCATATTCCTCTCATGTTGTTTCCACTTTTTCCACCTCTATAACTCGCAGTTTTCCAACCTCGGTTAGAATTTAGTGAACACACGATTAGAGAATTTTGCTGGACACTGTCATCATCTTCTATAGTGTCTTCCACATTCTCACTAGGACCAGCCTTGGGTACATAATTCTCAATCTGACCTGCTTCGTTAGAAACTAGGCTTACTCAACGTTGAGGTAGGCCTAGGCTCAGTACCAATATTTCACTAATCACTTGCTTAAGCATAACCACTTCTTCGGAATAACCTAGAATTTTCAGATGACACATTGTCTATTTTTTTATTAAGTTCAAAAATTATCATTTACTACTCCCTTCGTAACTTCAATCAATTTCTTGACAGTCGCATTAATAGCAATGAACTCATCATAATCGCACACTTTCTTTACCAGACGATCCATCTTTAGGCTGCAAGTCCCACAGTACCATTTAACCTTCTCACTCAGGTTCGTTAATTTTCTTGTAATCTGTACTATTAATGTTAACACACATTCCATGAAAACCAATTCTTACAAAAACCTTCACATTCAAGAGCAACTTCATTATCTAAAACAATTTTATTACAACAGGGACAATTGCTATAAGACTATAAGACTGTGACGTTGATACTTCCCTGATCTCTTTTAATGGTCATATTTTTAATGTAACATAAAAAACCAACTTATTTCTCGAATTTATCAACATCTCTACCAGACATTTAACTCTCCAATTACACAAGCCACTTTGTACAAATCCTCGTGCACTCCACTGGTTGAAATCAGAGACTATTTTCATATATCAGGATTCCCACCGGCGTCAATGTAATTGAATGTTTATTTATCTTGTATAAACTGGTTACTACTTCTTGAAAATATCTACATACATGACCGTTTTTAATAATTGTGCGCCCCTGTGCTATCAGTCTCCCAACCAACCCCTTCCAATCATCCACCAGCCAGCCCCGAAGAGTAACACATTCAATAATGACTGACACATAAGGGACTTAGCTGTTATTTAACATGCATTTAATATATGTTTTACTTCATAGTTTTCTATAAACTATTTCAAAAAATTCTTCAATAATCCATTGTTAGTTCTAAAGTTTGTTAAATAAACAAGGAAATAAGAATCACGATTTTTCTAAATCATGCCTATTTAGTTCCATTAGATTATACACAAAAATTATAATAAAATATTCTAAACTTGTTAGATTTAAAGGGCTCCCCTTTAAATAAAAAAATTGCATTTATCAAGTTTAAATAGTGGTTTTCTTCAAGCTTGCAAAGCCGGCAATAACTTTATCAAAGTTTAGAATGTGTGTTATACTGCGGCTGAGCTATAGCGAAGCCTATCACACGAAAGACTAGAATGAATTTCATGTCTACATGTCTATCACGGATATCACACAATATATCGAAAATGAAAACATCTACCCTCGAAATCGTGCATGAAGCTTCATTTCTATATGAGCAACACTGAGTTCGATGATGGTGCCTATCACTCCATGGCATTTTGACTGAGTGCTAGAGATGTTTACATTGGTCTTGTAAGTAACGATGGTTGAAACGAGAAAATAGCAGAATAAATAAAATTGTAAACAAATTGCATACAATTATATGTAATTTGAACATGTGATATTTTTGTTCATAGAGGAAAACGAAAAAATATAGAGTGGAAAGTCAATGTCGAGTCGGTGACAAGATTTGGTATCAGCGCTCTTGCGTACACTTCCTAGCTTACATCAGGAATTGCTATATTTTAATTCTGCTATAGAACCTGACATAATGAATAACAATGTGAATGTTTCATGAGGCAAGTTATCGTGAGAAAGATTTAATCTGTAGACTTTAAATTTTAGATGAATCTGCATTTTTACATTGAATGTACATGCCCATTCCATGTACATGGAATTCGGCAGAGCGCCATGGAAGACTATCACTAAGTACGTAGACGCAAATTCTCTTTTGTCTGCGGGTGGGCGTAAAAATAATGTTCTGTATGATTGCTGCCTATATATCTGCCAGCAGGATATCTCGAGAATTAAATAAGTTATAGATTAGAAATTTCCATGGAACCACACGAAGCCTGTTACACGACATGTGGTATGGTGTACTTCTACCTTGTTAATATGAAAACGAAGCCTGTTACACGACATGTCGTATGGTGTACTTCTACTTTGTTAATATGAAAAATAATATGTTACCGCTTTGTTTGTAAGCAAAAGTTTAGCCTTAATACGGGCCTGCCTAAACACCTCCAAATCAACCCATCAAATTGTATTAAGACTTTTATGATATTGTGGTTGAATTACTGAGTTCTCGTTTCCTGGGAGAACCTGCGGAAGTTATACTGACGGGTCACTTTAATTAGCCTGACACAAATTGGACATGCCCAGATTAACTTTCTAAATATTTTCACTGTCTTTTAGAATATTGTTCTCTACGTATAACTTAACACAAAACAAGGGAATACTATATCTCTTTCCGAGGAGTTTGTCTTGATTTGGTTTTTACATCTGCCGAAACGTCTGAAATTGCTCTTACACATGATCTATTGCTTGGGGAAGATATATACATTATCCCGCTTTGTATTTTGAAGTAGTAGCTTCAAAGGAGGCACACTCTCATAGTCGGAAAAATACACTTGATTCTCGCAAATATTACATTGGAGCTATATTTAACTGTCTTCAGTCTCTATGCTACTCAACACCAAGTGGTTTGATAAATCATGCACAGACTTTTAATGATTTCAGTAACTACTTTGTTTCTTTTGTAAGAGCTAATAAGCCAGTTAAGATGACTGGAAAAGCTAGTTTTCTCTCTTTTTAAAGTAAATTAAAATAGTTAGTCATCTGGAAGAAAAAAAAGTTAAATCAAACTATAAATTGTCATAATTCCCAACTGATTTAGATAAAATTTCGGAGAGAAAGGCGAGAATATAAGGATATCACTCAGATGTTATGATGATAATTGACAATTCAATTCATACAAATATTTTTTAATCATTATTCCAGCTGTTTTAAAATTATTTATGTTAAGGAAACAGGATTTCCGGACATTTTCCATCGTTCAGTGAAACAAGAAATCAGTAACACTACGTTTCGAGATCTGCAATGTGATCTCTTCTTCAACTAACTTCAAATAATTAACCTAATACATATTTACAAACTAGGTTAAAATAAACAAATCATATCAAAGCGTAGTGGCACGCCTAAGTTGGGAACCACAAACCAACATGTTGTTTGTTAACTTCACTAACTCTAAAAAACGTGCACTTAATAAAAAACTATACACAACAATAATCATTAAAACTGAACTAAAGAATATAGGTCACAATACGTCTGAATTCGTCTACCAACAACCTACGACTGACCAGAGGGCACTAACAAATGGCAATCGTCACGGCAGACAAAAACAAGATGGCGGAAATAAAAAGGAAAGGGGACAGGAATGGGCCCTTTTGTTGTTATTGGTTCATGCTAGACGAACTTCTTAAAACCATATTGTGACTCCGCATTGGTTTATTACAAATATCTGATCCTGATCCGTTTGATGATTTTGGTTTTCTTTTTAGTTAATTTTTTAGAATTGGCAACCAAAGCGGCCTAATCTCGACTGATGGTTGACTGATTAGTTGGTCTGTCAATTTAATGTATGTTGCCTCAATTAATTTCCTTTTGAACAAATGTGGTTCGGGATGAATTATGTTGCGTTTTATCCCAATTCGTATGATGGTCTTCTAACCAACAATGGTGTGCAATATTTTACTTTTCTGTGAGACCCTTTCTTGTGTTTTCTTTGTACTCTTTTATCCTTACGTTTAGTGATATTTTCGTCTCGCCCATGTATTCCCTATTGCAACTACATTTTATACTGTAAACACAGTTTTTGGAATCCTGTGTGCCATTTTTGGTTTTGTTTTTACGAGACTTTGTCTAAGAATATTGTATGTTTTAAACGCGGTTCTAATGTTGTACTTTCTACCTACTCTTCTAATTTTATCCGACAATCCCGGCATATAAGGGATTGACATAAACGCAATCACAATTCTTTTTTTCTGACTCAGGAATGATTATTCTGGTTCGTTTGCACTTATTTATTACTAATTGAGGGTATCCATTGCTTCTGAGATCCTATTCAACTTTCTTATATTCCTCTTGTAATCCATCTTTATGGAGCCATACCTGAATGCCCGCGTTGTTAGTTTCACCAGAACTGCATATACATCAATTATAGAGAGGGATTTTCAGATTACAAGCAGCTTACTTCGCATACAATTTAATAGGTAAGTAGTGGATTACAGTTACTTGTTTTATGAATGAGATACGACACCTTTTTATGATCAGGTCTTTTTCACCATTGTAAGCACGTTCCTCTAGCTCGGGTTTGGAGATAAGTATTGACTTTTTTGGGGGCGTCACGTGAGATGAAAATATTTTGCTATACATCGTCCATTTCGAAACCCTTTTCTTTAATTAACCTCCTGGCAAATAACCTTGTATAATAAACGAAATTAAATATATCTTTCAGAGGACTAATGCGTCGATAGGTCTTTGTATGATTTTTAAATCATTACTAAGTTTGTTTTAGTACAAGACACATCAATGCAAGCCTGACCGCATGAGCAGTTACCGCACCACACAACCCCTTCATAATTGCGGCGTTGAAATATTGTCTTATCAGCTGATTCTCAGTTTGAGGTGACAAAAGTGACACGATGTGACGCAACGGCCTCGCTTCGTTCCGGTTGTTTATATCCGTTTTGTTCTTCGGCATTCGATTATTCTGCATGTTTTAATTTAATTATTATGTTTTGCTTACGTTGTGTGTTGTAGTATAAACACAATATGCTAATTTAAATCGTGAAGGTATAGAATTCAGGAAGATAGATGAGCAGTAATGATCACTCGATTGTTGAATTCAATTCGATTATACCATCACTAGTTATTCGTTACCGTTACTACGGGTAACACCATGACACAATCCATGCTTGCATTGATGTGTCTCTTATTATGTTCGTTCTGAAGGCAAAAATGAGGTTATATTTGTGTTTCTACACATACTCGTAGATTATGTTTCCTTGTTTTGTTTTATTCTTGAATTTTTATTGTACACTTTTCATGTACCCGTTGTATTTAGCAATATATAAATTGGTCTCAGAACATCGATGTTCGAAACTAGATCAATCGAATTTTCTAACACATCGATAATCTTATTCATCAACAAATAAAACACGCTGTCTTCGTCGCCTAGCAACACGATGCTCACTATTCCCACACAACATTAACGGAAGTGTAAAACTGTTGTAGTAGGTTGGAATTCGTTATTTTACTATTGAATAAGCTGTGTTAACAATTAATAAGTACATATAATTATAATTTATTACAATAGTAATACAGTAATAAATTAAAATTAGTTTAAATAATATATTCCTGCAGTTTGAACACTTTATTTAACAGTTGATAGATAATCAGTACAAGAATTGATCTATTTGTTTAATACATTTTAGTAAAAGAACGAAATAAACTTCTATGAAGCCCCCCAAGTTTTAACAGTAGGCTATTTTTATTAATTATTGTTTATTGACATTCTTACCAATGTTTTTTATGATAAAGTGTTAACATTTGTTCATGCAACCAAAAATAAATTGAGGGTAAATTAAAAACGTTTTTTTTTCTCATTTTGTTTTATAATATTCAGGGATGAAGTGTAATTTTCGATTTATTTCTGTTTAAAATAGAAATAATGATTGGGAAATGAATTATCAGAATAATATAATACAACATTAAATTTATTATTCTTTTAATTTATATATAAATTTTTACATGATCATTATAAAAATACAACTGTTACAGAATGTTCTTTATTTCAGGAACTCGAAACAGGGCAAAATTAATTGACAATATAACAATCTTTCTAACAGTTACCAGTTTCACATTTTGTTGTTTTTTTTTTTTTTTTTTTTTTTTTTTTTTGCTTGTATGAAAACTCTTATTGTCCCATACAACATATTATTAGTAAATAGAAAAATTCTCCCTTTTGAAAACCTGATATTCCCATGCACGTAATATTTATCCATTTAATCACCTATTTCTGATACATCTCTGTTTTGCAGCTATAAAAACCAAACCATTACACATAAAAACACATATATTTTTCTAATCTTACAATACAGGAAGTAGTAGCCATAGAATAAATTCACCTCAACATAGACTTAGCAAAATTGAAATCCCCTCTATGTATCACATCTAAGTTAATAAATAAGTTACCAATTGAAATGAAAACATTAAGTGACTGTTCTTTTAAATCAAAACTATACAATTTCTGGATAAGTAATGCTTTTTATCCAGTAAATGAGTTTTTATTGAGCCAATGGACTGAAAATAAATTTTAATTGGTAATGAATGACTAACATGAATTGTACTGTGACCTGCCTATGTATTTGCTTGAAATACTTTGTAGCTGACAAACTGCATTAATCACATGATAACAATTTTGAAATAATTAAATAATGAAAGGAATTAAAAGCTGAATAAGTATAAAAGAAGAATCTGGGTTTATAGTGTGGTACTTGTTAAGATGTGCCAAACCTGTGTTACTCAGCATCAATTTTAACTAGAATATAGTTGTGTACTAAAATAAATTTTGCACAAGTTTTAATTTAATGAAATAAAACTATTTTAAGGAAATCTACCAATTTGTATTGGGATAATGTTAAAAAAATATTTGTAATACTTTATTTTATATTGTTTTACAATAAATTAGTTTTATTAAACAAAATTATAAACTATAATAAATTTTATATTTTATTATAAAGCCAAAGTAACAGAGGAATATAGAGTTCAGAAAACTATTTATTCTAGTTGTATATAAATAAAAATGATCTTTTATTAAATCCAAGTTCTTTTTTACAAAATTTAACAGCAATTATTCTTAATATAGATGAATTCTTCTAAGTTTCTCAACTATAGAACTCGTCTAGTACTTCATAGAAAAGAGTAAGAACAAATTAATCTTCATTTGCAGTAGTCTCTTTTCCTGAAATCCAGTTACTTACAATCTAAAAACACAAATAGCGAGTTTAGGAATTATGGATCCATTTTATGAAGCTCTCAGCCTATTTCAAAGACAGAAATATGAAGAATGCTCAGAAAAATGCACAGAACTACTAGAAAAGAATTCTAGAGATCAGGTAATAGACATACTCATAAAACTTTATTCACATTTTAATTAAGGACAGTTTATATGTGTTACTTAAGAATGATACTTCCAATTTATTACCAATGTATACAATTAACATGACAAATACACTAAATCAATAATAAAATAGGAGATATGGTATATGTCTTAGAGTATTTCATATTATTAAGATAACATTTCAAAACCTTTACTACTATTATATTGAGTAGATACAGAACAAAGTAAAGAAGTTTACATGTAGTATTCAATTCATTCAAATTGTTGCATATAATTTGAGAAATTATCAACCTATTAGTGATTATTAAATCATTATAAAAACAATGAAAGTTTAAATTAAAAACAAATTGATACATATTTTATGGTTATAAATGTTAAAAGTTCATTTAGCTGCTGAACTAAGCTGAGAACACCAGGTAGTCTGAAAATTGGTCACACAAATTCTTCTTGAAACTGTTATGAGGACAGTTTGATAAGTCTGTGAAAAAAATAAAATAATCTTACTTTTTAATTATGAACATCATATATTGATTAACATAATCTACTTTTAGGCTAACCTCATCCAACGCCACTCTAGTTTGTTGGTCCCATCAGAGTAGTAGGATTTATTCAATTCCACAAAGTAGACACTGGGTTCAACAATTACATCCTCATTTGAATACAATCTCTTCCCAGCTGGCCACTTTTTCATATCAAGGAACATATATTAATCTGAGGGAACCAGCTTTGAAGAATAAGAGGGTGAGGATCTAGTTGAAACCCATGTCCATTAATTTTGAAGCCAGAACTCCATTGTAATAAACTCGTACCTTATTGTGATTGAAAATACACATTTTTTGAGATCAATCATTGATTTTTTTCTTATAAATAAATACTTAATTAATTGATCTAATAAAGATGCATAATGTGAAATAAAATTTGTACACGGAAATAAAATGAAAGTGCTTGAATTCAACTGAAACAGCTGCAAATTGTTTTAGGAATATGTACCCATTTTGATAAACTGTGAGCAATCATGACACTCATACTAAAGACAGCTTTTTCAATTTCTTTTTTAAAAGCTGATCTCCTCAATATCTAAGAAGTATTGGTGCAAAATATACATCTCATATGTACCTGTTCTCTCTAGATGTCCACAGCACTAACAACCTTCACTCTTCTTTTATCACCAATCACCAGATCATGGATTTGATCAATGATTTCTGAAGTAGTAACATCAACAGGGTGTCTAGAACATACAGCATCACTGATGCTCATGCCTATGGCCATTTCAAAATTTTCTAAATACCTAGTAAACCGTTATAATCGAGGAAACAGGTTCACCATAATGTTTAATAAGCTCCTCACTACTCACCTAAGGAAAATTGCCTCTTAGAAAGTTTAATGTTTCAAGAATACTGAATAATGTTTTACCCACATCCAAAATTATTGTTCATTTATTAAACATAAATTAATTAATGCGTACAATTCAAATGAACACTAAATACCAACTGATATCCAACATAGCTGAAAATTTATGAGAGTTCCTCTAAGAGATAGTACTGCCTAAATATTACCTCAATACTCAACATTGATGCTATAATTTTGACTTTGCAAAGACTTATTAAAACAGTCTCGTACTTTTGGGATATCTCTAAGATTCTGGAAGTACATTATGTAGTTTACTTTCAGAGTAGAATCACTTCTTCTTACACAAAGCTGTGTAATGAAGGGTTATAATGCATCATGATATATGTGTGGTGTTGTGTGTCAATAGCTGTTTCATTTGTCTCTTTCTCATATTCCAAAAGCCAATTTCTGCACTATTGATTTATGGCTAAGGCAATAACAAATCTTTCTGCAGTATAACAGTAATGTTAATGCATCTTTTTGATCTTCTAGATTATAAGTTACATATTCTAAGAGATAGATAACCACACTACTTTTAGACCTAGGTACTCCTAATAAAGCCATGTTGATTTCTCAGTACACTCTGAATAGGTCTGAGTTAGAGATAGTGCAGGTTCAAATCATGTCTATGAACATTGCACTTTTTATCAGTACTATCGGCATTGTACTATAAGGACTGTTTGATAAGATCCTCAACAGGATATTTTTTCAAATAAATTTGAGATACCACCTGTGATACCTATGCGCATTTAGTAATAAAATTAATTTCAAACCTATCTCCTGCATTTTGATTGCTCTTGGCATTTAATACAGCTAACATTAATCTAATTAAAGTCTGATGTTTACAACATCTGAATTTCATAGGTATAGCCCATTTTAGTACAATAAAGAAATATACTGGGGGAACACTTATTAATTTAAAAAGATGTTTCACTCCAAAGTAATTAAAAAGGTTTTGTTTATATTAAAATTGGGTATCACCAGTCAGTAATGCTTCTTGGACACTAGTGACACCCAATGGGTCTGAGTGACAAATATTTAATATTCAAATTTTATTATTAAATATTGTTCAAAACATATCTAAGCCTAAAAAAATTAGAAAATTAATTGATTACAACACTATCTCCTAGGCAATTTGGACACTGAAGATGAGAGCCATGACATCACAGATCATGGTAGATGACATAGAAGCTGAAGAAGAAGGAATTGCTGAGACTCTTCTAGACATGGACACAATAGCTCAAGCCCCACGACCAGGAACTTCCCTAAAAACGTCAGTGAACCCTCACAGCTCTGGTCAAGGGTTTCGGTAAGGCAACTTGTCAGAAATATTTATAATGTAAAGACCATAATAAATGGCATAGTACCATATTTGTGCTAAATTACCATTTTGTTGCTTACATATGCAAGCAAGTTTGGAATCTGAGAATTTGGTTTAACTCACTAAGACATTATGAAATATAAGTACCGGTATAACTTTATAGCTTTTGTTGTCATAGATTGTTTGAAATCTGTAGTTCATAACTGTTCACATTCACACAAGAGATTACAGAAATTTGCCTAGTAAAGAGAAAAATAGTGATTTACAGTAATACTAAATAGAAACAGATACACTATTGGGAATAATTTTGACTTTTAAATGTAATATGTTGACTACGGCTGTGCTGTCTTACTAGACTACTTGAGATCACTCAGTACAGAGTGAAAAAATTCAGAATACATTTTTAAGAATAATGACATTTTCACCTTGGAAGGCTTCTTTTAAGCCTATCTTTAATGAACATAAAATTTTAACTGTACCAAGCCTAATAATTTTCAAAACTCTATTAACAGTGCAGTCTAATTACGGCAACCTTTTTAATGAAAACCATAAACACAATCATAATACTAGTTATATAATTAATTTTCAATATCCCAGACATCATCTGAAAGTGATTGAAAAGACACCGTCCTACATGGGAAAAAAATTTTCAACAAATTACCTTAAAGATTTAAGGAATTAATGTATTCAGGCACATTCAGAGATAACATTAAGGAGTTGTTACTTAAAAAAACATATTTTTTTAATGTAAGTGAGGTTTTAATTAAGTTTTTTTAAATTTTAACCACTGTATTACTGTTTGTTAATGTTGATTTTTATGTCTTCACATAGTTCTGATAGTTGACATAATTGCTTTCCTATGATAAATCAATTATTCCCCTGTTTTATTGTAAATGTTTTATTGCTGTTTTGTGTGTTTTATTGTATTGTATGTTTGGATTTACTCATACAAGAGTAATTTAGGTTATATTTGACAATGTCATCTGTTTTATAGCTGTGCTATATTATTACAAAACGTTTAGACAATAAAGATTTATTTATATAGAGCCGCAGTGAAGGTGTTAGTAGTGCACCTTAGTTGTAACCTAAAAATACCTTAACTTCTTCAACCTTAAATTCTTTTCCAGTGTTTAAATTATTCATATTGAATGAAAACTGTAAACTGAACGGGTTGCCTAGACCGAGAGGCGATACTGGTCGCCCAGTGAGTGGTGTGGTACGTCCCAGCACACAGTGTGGCCGTGCATCTAGTCTGGAAGCTGCCCTGCGTACGCCGCGCACTGCTCGCTCAGCTCGCCCCTCCACCTCTCAGAGTGCCCGCACTGTCAGACTTGGCACTGCCTCCATGGTGTCACAGCCAGATGGACCATTTATACAGGTAAACATTGGCTAGCTCTACATTTACATTTCTACCCAAGTAGTAGCCTAATACACACATTACATGTGTGTGTTTTATAATCACATTTCTGCCTTCATCAACCCACTGCACAATTCAGGGTATGAGAAATTTGCATTGTTAAAAACTATAGTGATGCAATCTTTTTGGTACATTTTATATTAAAACAAGTTGGAAGTATAAGTAATATTTGTTGAGGATCATGCAGTAATAATTGTAAAAACTACTTGTTACAGTTGATTTTCTTTACAGAAGTGTGTCTCAAAATACATTGTAACTGAGAACTGATCTTGTTATACAAACTTTCTCAACCCTGTAGATACTGAGGCACAAATTCTACCATTGTGTTCATAAGTCATTAATTTTATTGCATTTATGTCTGAGATCCCCCTCCCCCTACACATGTACAGAGTGCAAAACTGCAATTGCTTTCTGCAGAATTGCATTGATTAAATTTTAATTTAGTTTATTATAATATTTGAGGAAACTGTATGAGTAATGGTGGAATTGGTTTTTCAATACAGAAATTTATTGGGTACTTTAGGATTGTGGTACACTAAAAAAGTGATTATCACAGGAATATGGTTATCCAAAGTGCAGTAAATAATAATTTTTTTGTAATCCAGTTACTGTTGGTATAAATTAGTTATATAAACACAGTTACTCAACTAAAACTGTACATGAATGGTTTTATACATTACTACAACATGAAATCATTCTTCTTAAATACAATATGTCTTTTGTGAGTATTATGGCAGTGAACGTGTCATAAGTGACTGCTATTAGAAGGCAGACTGAATTTTTGGCCGTAACGAAGTTTCCATGTATGTGTCGAAATATTGTTAAGTTTGTTATTTTGTAAATTTTCATACATAACGAAGTTAGACTTAGTGATGTATATAGAATTATACTATTACCTTGTTTTCAGTTAGGAACTGATTTCATTCCAAGGCTATAGAGAATGCTGACCCTCACACTAAAGGCCCACACACATGTGTTGCTACTGGATCTTTAGATATCAATACCAATCTAAAGCAAGTTTTTAATGGCGAACGAGTTTTAAATCCAAAATAGGCGTGGTCCCATCAACTTACAATAAGTTGACTAAGCCTACAAATCTGTTTGTAGGCAGAATAAAGGAAGGGCTGTCACATGATCAATCTGATTCTGCAGGCTACAGAGTTCAAACACTAAAATGAGTTGTAGTACAAGGAATGAACATTTTGGATGATTTAGTAATGAATGTAAAGTATATGGAATTGGATTTTATGAGGGTACTGGAAGAGAATTGGAATAAATGATTAGTGCTTGTGTATGTCTGTTGCATACTGTGATTAAAAGATCAATATAAAAAATGTTAAGATATTTATATTTTACAAATAACTGACTTTGTTGCCATCCACAGTTGAAGTGTTAGTTTAATTCTGGTCTGTAACGTTTGGATATTTGAAACACATTGATCTCTGTCTAGCTTTATAATACAATAAGATATGATAGTAAACATATGGAAGTATAAACATTTTGATTGTGCTGTAATAATTTAGTACAACACTTTTACTCTGAAAATTATAAGAACAATCCTGTTTCAGGTGGCAAGACTGCATTTACCGAAATATGCCGCTGATGATAAGTTAGCAAAACCTTTATTTCAATACATTTTCTACCATGAGAATGATGTTAGAAATGTAAGTATTAATGTATCTACATAAAACTTAATACAAATTTGTATTTTCTCTCATATAACATACATATAGAAATTTATTGTAATAAGTCCAAAAATTGAAATTTAAAATTTTATGTTCATGTTCAGACATAAGAGTTGAGGTTGACTAAACACATTTTTTGAGGGTGTTGTGAAAATTTTATCCATTAGTTGTACTGTATGTGTATTTGTGAGCATTGGCAAATAAAGTTTTCTATAAAAAAACTCCAATAAAACTTTCTAATTGATCACTAGACAAATATTTATCAATTTTAACACATTAAGCCGTCACTGCTACATCCAAACATACAGATGTAACTCACCATCAGCTATCGCTGTCTGAGTAAATATTGTTGTAATTGAGTAAGTAAGAGGTGCCTCCCATCCGGCTACCTTTCTATGAAGTATCAGAACCCCCAACTGTGGTATTGATTGATACTTCACTGTGACTCTGACAAGGAAAATATTACTGGGCGATATTAAATATGCAGTATTAAAATACTGTATAACAGGCAATTATTAAATTAAACATTACAATTAATTGACATTATATTTAGTTAAATTAAAATTTAAACACTAATTATTAATTATATACCCCTCTAAGGTAATTGACTAAAATTACTAAAATTCTTAACGAATTATTCCAGTTATATTATTGCAAGTTAGTGTGGTAGAGGAACTAATATTAACAACTTTATCTTTTGAGCAAATAACTTCAAGAAATAGTTGAAGCATACAAGAGCTCTGTTTTTTTTATCTGTACATACTTTATATTATCATTCATTATTTAATAAGTTTCAAGTATTAACATAAGGATTTAAAACATTATTTTTTTAATTAAATAAATTTTAAAACATAATAAAACAGTTTATGGGAGTATGGGAGTATCTTTATCCGATCTTTATTGATAGCCAAGTGATCTAAGACATTGGACTTCAGATCTGAGTTAGAGATAGCACAGGTTCAAATCCTGTCTGTGACCATAGTACTTTGGATCTGAGTTAGAGATAGAACAGGTTCAAATCCTGTCTGTGACCATAGTACTTCAGATCTGAGTTAGAGATAGCACAGGTTCAAATCCTGTCTGTGACCATTGTACTTTGGATCTGAGTTAGAGATAGAACAGGTTCAAATCCTGTCTGTGACCATAGTACTTTGGATCTCAGTTAGAGATAGAACAGGTTCAAATCCTGTCTGTGACCATAGCACTTTTTATTAGTACCATTTACCTTGTACTGTATTGATACTCCACTTTATTCTGTTTGATCCTCGCACAGGCCAGTGGCCCATGAGGATGGACAGAATAAGGTTTAAAAGGGAATCGAGCTCACACTTAAAAAATAACTTCCTTCTCCGTGTCTACTATTTCCCTGACCTCCACCACTCTATGCCCTTGCTCACAGTTCTTTGCTACTAACTGTTGCCCGACCGACAGGCCCTGGATCTGGCTGTTGAGGCTACGAAGGCAGTTCAGTTCAAAGATTGGTGGTGGAAGCTTCAGCTAGCGAAGTGTTACTTCCTGCTGGGTCTCATACGAGATGCAGAGCAACAGCTTCGATCAGCACTCAAACAACATCCCACAGTAGAAGGGTATCTTATTGCTTATCTTACTTTGTAAAGGTTAAAAATATGATCGTAATCTGTTTCTTTTGTTCCCATACTTGTGAGAGCAAAAATCTAACTGATTAAAAATATAATCTAGAATTAATGTTCTGGAAATCATAGAATAAATTTCAAAGTATAACCACCAATTCTTGTTTAGTAAGTGTTGGTTCTAGGGTTCTAGACTCCAGTTTGGATGGTTAAAACTACAAAGCTTTAATACCTACATTAGCTTCTCTCTTAGAATATTTGGACTGTGTTTGCCATTTCATACTCACATTACATAAACAAAAGAATTAATCCAGTAATGCATAATTTAAATATAGATTTTAATTAAACAGGTTCTTAAGAATTGCTCGAGTGTATATCCGGCTTGACCAACCTCTTAGTGCTGTTGAAATCTGCCGGTCAGGCCTGCAAGTGTTCCCCCACGAAGTTACTCTAATGACAGAGATTGCGAGGTGAGTATGACACATTTAGATTACATTAATTCAGGTGACATAAACTAATAAACAATGTGGTAAATAAATCTACCTACTCTCTTTGATAGTAAAACAAATATTTCGGAGAGTTCAATGGAAGGACCATTCACTGCTACAAGCTTATTTAGTGTCAAACTACATGATTGAATTAAGTGCAACAGGAAAGAAAAACAACCAACCACATTTTTCTCTTCAGGTAAAGAAATATGCTCATATCATGAAAATTAAAAACGCACTAAACAAGAACCAAAAAATATAATCCCTAACAACATATTTGTCACAGTCAAGCATTATGGTACCTTTAAGACAAGCAAATACTATCCAGTAAATGCATAAAGACTATGAGATAATGAGGTATGAAATTTCTTAAAAACATTTAATACTCTTAAAGATATCACCTCTCAGTTCTCAACAGCGGCTGCTTATCCCATCAGTCAACCTCCTATTTTGGAAATAATATAGAATGCAATAGACTCTGTCACAATAATTCCTCATGACTACATTTTTATCCCACTTACCTCTACTGTACACATTCAAACTGCTCACAAACCATTTTTTTTTATTTTATCTAGTCAAAGGAAAGAAGGAAGAACCTGGCCATTATACATCTATAAAATGCTTTACAATCCTCCATGACGATTTAAAGAGACTATTAAAAGAATTGGCTTTATAAATCGCTTGATTCAAACAACACAGCCAAATATAACGTTGAAGATGGAGCTTATATACATTTTTTAGGTAAAGCTTGGCAACCTTAGTAGGTATCTGACCACAAGATTCAAATATGCAAGCTGAAATTTCCATCGTCAAGGTCAATCCAATCAGGTCAAGTTATTTGTCAAACTATAATGTCTACATTTTAACATTCACTTACTATTTTAACAATTTACGAAAAATCTGTAAATATTTGTATTACTCTTTTCTGAATTCCAGAGTCCTTGAAGGTCTGAACAGCATACCTGCATCTGTAAAATACTACAAAGAGATTCTGCAGAAGGACGCAACCAACATTGAAGGCATTGCTTGTATTGCAGTCAATCATTTCTATAATGATCAACCTGAAGTTGCTCTAAGGTTTTATAGGTAAATAAACATGAAATATAATATTAAATATCTTTAAAATGAAATGAAATATGTTTAAATAAAAATCATAACTATAATATATAAATATTTAGTTGTACAAGTAAATTAATAAAAGTGTTTCATCCTTCAGTTTAAACTTGTGACAAGGTATTCAATTTGAAAAATACGATTTTCCTGCTCACAAATTTAATAAAATCATTACTACAGCTGTATTTTAAAATTCGGACCAGAGGTTCGTGTCATATATACTAATATGTATGAATACACATTG
Organism: Homalodisca vitripennis; assembly: GCF_021130785.1. Classification (NCBI taxonomy): domain Eukaryota; kingdom Metazoa; phylum Arthropoda; class Insecta; order Hemiptera; family Cicadellidae; genus Homalodisca; species Homalodisca vitripennis. Next base: position 47,528,865 of record NC_060209.1, on the reverse strand, counting down.
TACGTTGATTTTGTGATTACAGATTAAAAAATAATTTATTCTATTTCAGAAATGATGAAATAACAATCCTATGACATTCTTTTAATTATGTTCCTTTTTTTACAAAAATCAGCCTTGTTTTAATATTAATGCCTGACTTCAACTATAAACAATTAGACCGTAAATATAAAAAATAGTGTTGACAGAATCCATTTTCGTTATATCAACAAAATTTATTAATAATTTGATTGGAAAATTAAAAATAAATTTTTGTCTGTGAATAAACTATGACAATTTACCAACAAAATGACAGAAAAATAAGATAAGTCTAAATTTGTGACAACCCATTTAAATAACTTTATAACCCGTCCAATTATTTACAGCTAAATTCGTATCACACAATTTAGGATCGCTGATGATCTTCAATAGATAATTCCTAACAAAAAAGGAGATAAATTTAAAAATTTTAAACTTATTATCAAACCCCTTAAGATATTATTGCAATGTGACAACGATAAATTGAAGTTACTAGATCTTCACAAGAACTTCTACATACTGTAGTTAACATACAAACATAAAATAGTTTATTTCAGTAAAATCTAAAGCTAATGAGCGTTTTTACTGATCGCGAGAGAAAAGAAGAGACCTGGATTCTGGCCTATCTGAAATTTGCAGGCGCTACTACTAGTATGTTGACGCGCCTTGTTTCGTAATTCCATTATTGTTTCACTGTTCCATTGCTATGATAAACAATTCGCAGGATTGGCTGTGGGGCGAAGCGCCTGAAATTACCGCGCTGCAACACACTAGTACACAGCTGTGCGCCGGCACGGGCCAGGTCTCTTCTTTTCTCTCGCCATCAGTAATAACAGTATTCATAAGATAATAAGAAAAATAAGTAATATTTTAATTTACTAAAATTAAATGTTGAATCACAGTTTAAGCTTAATACATATGGATAAAGATATGCAACAGTTTAGCAAGTGATAAACAGTACATCATACATAGCTCCAGCCAATTTTGACGATCCAATAAAGCACATTCTCCTTTTCTGATACTATCATTAAACTTTTCATCATCCAACATATTCAACCGAACAGTAATCTTGATCACAGTTTGACAACTGTAAAGCAGACTATAACTGAAGCTCAACTTCACTAGGAGACTGCTCCAGATGGGTTTATACAACACAGAGCTGTTCAACAACCTTGGTCTTTGCTGCTTCTATTCCCAACAATACGATATGACCATTAGTTGTTTCGAGCGAGCTCTTGGTCTGGCTGTAGACGAGGCTGCGGCTGATGTGTGGTACAACATTGCCAACGTTGCAATCGTAAGTTTTCTGATTATTTTGTTTTCTTGCAGAATTATCATTTTTATGTGTATTATGTTTTTGAAATGAAAGTTTTTATAGGCAAACAGATAACGCATTTGTCTCCTGATAATGTGCTTATTTGAGTTAAAGAGATAATCTAGCTAAGAGAGGAATAGTTAATTGGTTATTAAATTTTCATGTTACTTTTATTTTCTATTTGTGTATGTCCCAGTTTTACTTTCAGTCTTTGTCGATTGAAACCGCACATCCCCGTTCGCACACCCAAAGTAGACAATTAGGAACCGAACACCCATGGTGGCGAACAGGATGGCGGTTCAGAACTAAACCTAGAAGGGGAAAAAAAAACACTTTGGATAGCGTGCTCAGATTCATTCACTAATTTGAAAGATAAGAACCTTCCTGTCAATTTAACAACTATTGGCCTGACAAATTAAAAAAAAAAAAACTCAGGACTACAGTTAACCCAAAATTTCTGTCATGTGTCTCAGGTGCACTTGGATAAATGAAAAAAATTAAGAACAGCCATAATTTAAAACAAGAACTGCCAATTCTACCCGGTATCCTTCGGCTAAGGACAGGCTCCTAATGAAAACCAAGAAATAAAACTAAATAGCATTTAAACTTAACTTAAAAACAAATTATAATAACTGGCAACAATAACAAAATAAATAAATTAAATACAATTCCGACAGAGCAGGAAAACCCTGAAATCGAATGTGTTTGCGACCACCCATGATGGAAAGGCAGCAGGAGGCAAGAGTTCCTCTTCTGGACCTCGTCAGTGAGAAACATAGAACTTACGCCAGCATGTTAGTGGGAAAATAAAACGGAATTGACAAAAAAATAACCGGAAAAGAAAAATGTCACTACAAGTTCTTCCTCTTTGAAGTAATATTTTCTATTTTAGTTAATAATATCAAATTTCTACAAAAAATTAAAATAGTTAAGTTTAGAAAAAATTATGCACAAATAAAAAATAAGTGGTTCAACAATGAATTATCTTCCATGAGGGATAGACTTTTCTTTTTAAAGTCACTGAATGGAGATACTACCAGCAATGAGCTTCAGCAACATATTAAGACCTTACAAAGAGAATATAGACAAGCAATAGTAGATGCCAAAATGTTGTACAATTCTGAACTTATAGAGTCCAGTAATAATAAGTGTAAGGCAGCACGGAGAATAATAAATAATAACATAGAAAATGGTAGTAAAGTAACAAGTTGTATACCTCCTGATGACTTTAATGATTTCTTTATAAATTCCGTGAAAAATATTAAACAAAAAATAAATATGTCAAAACATGCTCCGAGCACTCAAGTTCTTGTTCGGAAACATTTAATTCCATCTTTCTCATTTACTTGGAAACATATATCTCCCAATGACATAATAAATGCTGCCAAGCGTCTGAGTAACTCCAATAGCTGTGATATATATGATATGTCAAATTTTCTTATAAAACAGGTGGTAACAACTTTAGCCGAATCTTTTTCATACTGTTTGAACCTCTGCCTACTTGAGGGAGTTTTCCCAAATAAACTTAAAATAGCTCGTATTTGTCCTATTTATAAGAAGGGGCCCAAGAACGAGCCAAATAGTTACCGCCCAGTATCTGTTATACCAATACTATTAAAATTATTTGAAATTTTGGTATACGATCAAATTAGCATTTTTTTGGAAAGTAATGGCTTCTTGAGTATGTCACAATTTGGCTTTAGGTCAGGAAAAAGCACTTTTGATGCAATAGACAGCCTTGTTAAATTTGTGCTAAATGCTTTTGAAAACAAAGACTTTGCTCAGGCCACTCTCTGTGACTTGAGCAGGGCGTTTGATTGTGTAAATCACAATGACATCGTTTTGAAGGTTATTTTTGACGATGGAAGGATTGTGAAGGAAACAGATTTTTTCCGGACATTTGCCATCGTTAAGTGAAACAAGAAAACAGTAACACTACGTTTCGAGATCTGCAATCTGATCTCTTCTTCAGGTAAAGAACTAACCTAATACATAATTACAAACTAGGTTAAAATAAACAAATCTTACTAAAGCGTTGTGGCACGCCTGAGTCAGGAATCACAACCTACATGTTGTATGTCAACTTCACTAACACTAAAGACATGCACTTAATAAAAAACTATACAAAACACCAATCATTAAACTAAACTACGGAATACAGGTCACAATATGTCTTCACTCGTCTACTAACCATTTACGACTGACCAGAGGGGTAGCCAATGGTAATCGTGACGGCCGGCTAAAACAAGATGGCGGAAATACAAGGGAAGGGGAATAGGAATGGGCCTTTCGTTATTATTGGTTCATGCGAGATGAACTTCTTAAAAACCATATTGTGACTCCGCATTGGTTTATTGCAAATATCCGATCCGTTTGATACTTTTGGTATTCTCTTTAGTTCATTTTTTAGAATTGGCAACCAAAGCGGCCCCTAATCTCGACTGATGGTTGACTGATTGGTTGGTCTGCCAATTTAATGTATGTTGCCTCAATTAATTTCCTTTTGAAGAAATGTGGTTCCCGATGTATTATGTGGGCTTCATCCCAATTCCATATGATGGTCTTCGCTGCGAGGCCAGTCTTTTACTCAGAAAAATTCCTCCCACAAAACCCAATTTAACAATAGAGGAGAAAAAGGCCAGGTCGATCCTTGGGAAAGATGACACGGTCAAAATCTTACCTGCCGACAAAGGCAACGCTACTGTGGTACTTGACTCAGTAGCGTAATAAAGAAAAGATTCGGAAACTTTAAATACTGGCAAATATACAGTTTTAAATAAAGACCCGACTGATTTCATTTGAACGCAAAGTAGCAAACACCTTAAGAAAACATAAAGAATTTTTTTTCAGATAAATTTAGATCTAAATTAACTCCTCACCACTCCAAAATCCCCCATATGTATGGCCTTCCAAAATCCACAAACCTACCATCCCTCTCCGGCCCATCATTAGTTCTCGTGATTCACCTTGCAGGGAAATTGTCTAAAGTCCTCTTGGACATCTTAACACCATTGGTAGGAAAAACTGACTCTTTCATCAAAAATTCCAGGATTTCGTAGAGAAGTCAAAATCCCTAAAGTTGACTGAAACTGACAAACTGGTAAGTTTTGATGTCGAAAGTCTATGTTACAAATGTACCAGTTCCAGAAACTCTCGGAATTATTAAATCACGTCTCAAAGAAGACCAAACATTAAAGGATAGAACTAAACTTCCCGTGCCAGTAATTATGGAACTGTTAGAACTATGCACTCAATGCAAATTATTTTGAGTTAGAGGGTAAAATTTACCGTCAAGATGAGGGGATGGCAATGGGTTCTCCACTGTCTCCTATTTTCGCCAATATCTTTATGGAAAGAATTCGAGCGAAAAGCTTTGGCTTCAGCTCAGTTCAAACCGAAGATTTGGTGGAGGTATGTGGATGATACCTTTGTTATTTTTTTCTCATGGAGACATTGAATTAAATAATTTTTTGAATCACATTAATAGTATTTCTTCCTTCCATCCGCCTCACAATGGAAGTGGAAGTCCAAAACAAGCTTCCCTTTTTGGATGTGTGTGTATTAAGAGATAGGGATGTCCTTAAGACAACTGGTTTTTCGAAAGATAACACACACAGGAAAATATTTAAATTATCAATCCAACCATCAAAAATCTGTCAAAGAAGGAGTAGCCTACTCGTTGTTTTGATAGAGCAAAGAGCTTGTGCTCAGATAAAGATGGACTAAAAGAAGAATTTAAGAAAATTGAATCGGATCTCAGAAGCAATGGATACCCTCAATTAGTAATTAATAAGTGCAAACGAACCAGAAGAATCATTCCTGAGTCAGAAAAACAGAATTGTGATAAATTTGCGTTTATGTCAATCCCTTATGTGCCGGATTATCGGAGAAAATTAGAAGAGTAGGTAGAAAGTACAACATTAGAACCGCGTTTAAAACACACAACACTCTCTTAGACAAAGTCTTCGTAAAAACAAAACCAAAAAAATGGCACACAGGATTCCAAAAACTGTGTTTACAGTATAAAATGTAGCTGCAATAGGGAATACATAGGCGAGACAAAAAGACCACTAAACATAAGGATAAAAGAACACAAAGAAAACACGAGAAAGGGTTTCACAGAAAAGTCAAAAATTGCACACCATTGTTGGTCCGAAGACCATCATATGAATTTGGGATGAAAGCCCACATAATACATCGGGAACCACATTTCTTCAAAAGGAAATTAATTGAGGCAACATACATTAAATTGGCAGACCAACCAATCAGTCAACCATCAGTCGAGATTAGGCCGCTTTGGTTGCCAATTCTAAAAAAATGAACTAAAGAGAATACCAAAAGTATCAAACGGATCGGATATTTGCAATAAACCAATGCGGAGTCACAATATGGTTTTAAAGAAGTTCATCTCGCATGAACCAATAATAACGAAAGGGCCCATTCCTATTCCCCTTCCCTTGTATTTCCGCCATCTTGTTTTAGCCGGCCGTCACGATTACCATTGGCTACCCCCTCTGGTCAGTCGTAAATGGTTAGTAGACGAGTGAAGACATATTGTGACCTGTATTCCGTAGTTTAGTTTAATGATTGGTGTTTTGTATAGTTTTTTTATTAAGTGCATGTCTTTAGTGTTAGTGAAGTTGACATACAACATGTAGGTTGTGATTCCTGACTCAGGCGTGCCACAACGCTTTAGTAAGAATTTGTTTATTTTAACCTAGTTTGTAATTATGTATTAGGTTATGTTCTTTACCTGAAGAAGAGATCAGATTGCAGATCTCGAAACGTAGTGTTACTGTTTTCTTGTTTCACTTAACGATGGCAAATGTCCCGGAAAAATCCTGTTTCCTTCACAATGACATCCTTATGAAATTGAAATATTATGGTTTAAGTGAGAATGTTTTTAATTTTTTTTTAATCATTCTTAAGTAATTGTAGATAGAAAGTAATTTGCCGAGGGAAGGTGGTCAGGAGAGCTCTTGGTTGAGTATGGAGTTCCTCAGGGCTCTGTTCTCGGACCACTTTTGTTTTTGGTAGCTATCAATGACTTACCTTTCTCAGTCAATTCTAAAACTATATTATATGCAGACGACACAACCATTTTAAGTAGTAGTAATGATCTGAATGAATTTAAACAAATTTCAATGGAATCCATTCAACAAGCATCATTGTGGTTTAACTCCAATGGATTTTTGTTGAATGAAAACAAGACACAGCATATAGTTTTTAGCCTCAGACAAGTAAATTACAATATTTATTCTGATATTGAATTGTTGGATAATGTGAAGTTGTTGGGTGTTTGTGTGGATGATCATTTAACATGGGGACCCCACATTGATCACCTATCAGCTAAGCTCTCCAGGATTGTTTACCTCTTAAGACGTCTCACGTGTTGTGTGCACACTGATTACCTCAGAACGGCATATTTTGCTTACTTTCAATCAGTGCTCAGATATGGCCTTATTCTATGGGGAAACTGCAGTAGGATATCAGAAAATTTTACTATACAAAAAAAGGCCATTAGAATTATTGCATGTTGTCAACCATTAGCTCACTGTAAACCAATTTTTATTGCAAATAAAATTCAAACAATATTTAACTTATATATATATTTGATATTGTGCTCTACATACTCAAACATCCTGAACCTCTGAAGACATACAGTGACAGACACATGTATAACACCAGAAATAAAGAAAATGTATCCATATAATTTTATAGACTAAACAAAACTATTAATAGTCACACAGTTATTGCTTTGAAAGTATACAACTTTTTAAGACCACTTATCTTGAAATATAGTTTTAATGAATTTAAACAAAAATTGTATTCATGGCTTTTAGTCAATCCATTTTATTCATTGAAAGAATTTTTTGACTGTAGAACTGTTAGTTTCTAGACATAACCTATTTAGTTTAATGATTAGATTTTAAATGTTAATGTCATGGTTTTTTATTTATGCAAACTATATTAAAAAATTTATCAATGTTATATAATTCTGTTGTTGTAATTTCTGAGGCTGTGTTTTACTTGTTGTTGTTATTTGTTTATTTGTTACATACCTGTTTTAATTTGTTATTTATTTATTTATATTTTAAAATAATTTAAATTGTAGTGTGACTGTTTTGGCAACTTCATGTTTTGGGTACTAAATTTTCCTTGTCTGGACTTATGCTAATTTTTATATTTTATACATGACTTGTGTCGATGCTGGTGTAAGCTCTATGACAATGACAATAAACAAATTCTTATTCTTATTCTTATTCTCTAACATACAAGTATTTCAGAAGTTCCCTGCCACTCTGAAAAGGACGTACAAAGCGCTCTGAATCAGTACAGTCAGTGCCTTCTGCAGCCACAACGAACACTTACATGTATTATATAAAGACTCATACATGAGCTGGGGAGATAACTGGGCTCAAGACTGAACCGGCTTACGAGTTTTGAAAATTATTTGCATTATTTAAATTCGTATCAGCATAAATTCAGTATATCTTTTTCCAACTTTTAAAAATTATCCTTATAATTAAAATTAATTTACTATTTATTTTAGTTTATGTACATTCTTGCTTTAAGATAGAATTTTTATTTATAGTAATGCATTGTACCTTATACTTGTTTTTTTTTTAATTCTGTATAATGGTACATACTATGTCAGTTTTATTGGTGACAAACAACAGACATATTGTATGAAGTGAAATTGTTGGCAAACAAGATAACATTATTGTCCCTTAAGGTAAAAAGGATGGTCTCCATTTGTATACTTATACTTTTCAACACATAAGTACATGATATAAAAATTATTATTCAGAAAGCAATCTTAAAGAAGAAGAGTATAATTAGAAGTGGATTTTTAAGAAACAAGGGAACATGAAAGACAACAATGTTAGTAGTAATAAAATCTTAAATTTCTAAATCTATTCAATTACTAAATAGAGGTGAATTTTTTTTAAATGAAGAAGTAGCAAAAGCTCCAAAAACATTTATTTAGTGAGTTGGGATTGGCAAAGATTGATAAATACAACTGAACAATTATTTACGGATCAAAGTGATGAATAAATTGGCATCACTCGCAAGAACTTAGTCTTTGTTACTCTGATAATGTTACATTACAGTTTAAATTCTCATGAAAGCTTAGCTTTTGCTTCTTATGTGAATTCTTAAACAGTAAATGTTATTTTCAACAAAGTAACTTTTTGTTATTGAAATATACTTGTTTTATTTGCATTATTCCATTTAATAATATACTTGTAATATAAAAAAGTTTATGTGATTGAATTATTCAAATTCAAATCTCTTTATTGTCACAATTACATCTTACATACATTGCAAAGATACGTATATTATTGGTGACATTCAAATAATTATCTAAAACTCAATGTAGTTTCAATAATTAATTTTGTACAATTTTTATATATTAACTTAATTTACAATACATAATCCAAATACATTCAGATGAGAATTATAAAACTCGGTAATACTATAAAATACTTCATCACACAAATAAGTCTTTACTGATTCTTTAAATGAATTTATATTACTTACAGGTGTAAAAAACTATAATTATATATAGCTTACATATGAAAAAGGTATCAGTGGGTACTATAACACATATCATTGGGAATAAATTTATCTAGGATTTTTTATACGATAAATACAATATAAAATAATTACTTACTTTAGTAAATATACACAGGTGCTTCAGTTTTTTAAGGGCTTGCAAGATCAATTATACATACAAGATCGACTAAATGAGCTTTAGTTTTTGTATTGAAACATTTACAAAGTTTTTCAAAAGGCATTGCCACTTTGACTTAAAAAAAAAACCATTAATTTGTGCCAATCAGCTGGAAAATGACAACTCACGATTTGGTACACATTCTATTTTTTAGATTTCAAATCCTTTCACACCCTATGACTTGACGACACCTACAAAAAATTATATACTGTACCAGTTTTTAATCATGTTCCAACTGTTGTAATAATTCCAAACGATCCATAAATAATGAATAAACTTTAAAAACAAATGTGTATTCTATTTTAAATTACTTTCAACACATAACCTATTCTAATAAAAGATGGTTTACGAGTTTACAAATAAATGAACAAACAAACTCTCAACAGGTTTTAACTAGATGCTTATGATGTTTGGGTGCACTAATATTTTAATTCCAACCTCTTAGGAGGCCGAGGACATAGAAAAAATGCTCACCAACACACTGTTAACAGTCCTACACTACTGACTTGTATGTCTTGATGTCATTTAATCGCTGCATTGCTGACTTTATGATTTCAAAATTTATAAATAGTTGAGTTGAGACCATATAAATATCATAAAGATAGTCTATATCTAATCATGTAAATACTTTTAACACTTGGTAGACACACTTTGTTACAGGCACTGGGAGATCTGAAGTTGGCTTCTCAGTGTTTACGACTAGCTCTCTCAGTAGACTCCAACCACGCACCGGCCTACAACAATCTGGGTGTGCTGGAGCATCGACGAGGCAATGTCACTCAGGCACGGTCATATTTTCAAGCAGCAGGGGCCCTTGCTCCCTACTTATACGAGCCCTTTTACAACAGTGCTGTCATTGACAACGCAGTATGTTTATTATCTTTCCTTTTTTATTGTTTTATCGAATACCACATGGTTAAAGTTGAACATATGTGAATAACGCACACTCAGACCCCCAAAGGTTTAACTGCTAACTCAATTCTAATATTTTTAATGTTATTTCTGTATATAATATTTACTTGACGTTCTTCTTAAATTGGACAGATTGTAAGTAAATAACATTTGATTAAAAGAATTACTCTCAATCTGCTAACCATGGTAATATCAGCTGATTATAACATAATAATCCAGCTGATAACATCCACTAACCAATTTATTATTACCTTATTTCTTTACGATGGTTTACACTTTTTCTTTTATTATAAAATGTACTAGTTTATTTCTTTTTTTTTTTAAAGATGGGTGTAATTTGTTCAAGTTACTTAAAATTTTCAGGATCTGTTCAAAATTGTACCTATTTATATTTTAGATTATTTTACTATCAATAAAACAAGCATTAACAAAATATATTTTATAATTTCAAACTGAAAAATAAATCTATTATAAATATAAAAAATGTTATGTAATTTTACGTTGGACTGAACTCGTCTTTTCTTAAACACAACATAAACGCGATAAAGAGCAGGGCCAAATTTTAAAAATCTTACTTAAAAAAACAATTACAAATGTTTAAGCAAAACACTATAAAAAGGCTAATTTGACCTGAACAGTTTTGGGTTATTTATAGTATTTACCTTTTAGCTATACTTCAATCAATACAATTAATAATAAATGAAATGTGTTTTACACATTCAAAGTAACATAAATAAAATGTATAATTTTGTGTAGGACTGAATCATTTTTTTAAGACAATTTTACGAGCAAACTGACTATTGGTAACACCATTTTTGAAGCAAAATACCATGATTCATACAAAAAATTACAAATGCTAAATAAAACACTGCAAAAAGCCTTATTTGAGTAGAACAGTTTTGGGTATAACACACATTAAAAACCTAACACTTTTGGGAACTTTTGTTTTATTTTTATGAAACTAAATGGTTAATTTATGTTACATTTATAAAAAAATATAATAACAATAATCAGATTTACTATGTTTGTTCACATTCACATAATGTATATCAAATATTGTTCTAGTCATTAAACATAGGATTTTTATTAGGATTTTTTTGGTGTTGGTATCATAATATTACACTGATTTCTATTAAACTGCTCATGGGGAAGAAATACAGTTTAACTTTTTTCAAAATAAGAAAACTAAACTTGTAAACCATGTGAAATGAACCATTTAACGTGGTAAGCACATGTGTAGAAAATTTAATTACAGTCATTTGCATACTGTTTGTTGATTTAGATGGAAGTAAATGTAATTTGTTTTTAGTTTTAGTTTTGGAATTAATTTGTAAAACTTTTGTTAAAATCTGTACATAGGGTGTACAGTAAACTTTTTGGGGTGACCAAGATGTCTGGACAAAGAGTATTGTGCACTTTTGGTTTTAGATATAACTCTGAAATATTATTAAAATAGAATGAGATGGCATCATACTGTTTTGAGAGAATAATTATAGCACTTCCAACAGATATGTGACGTAACATAAAACCTTTTCCAGATATACCTCTTCGTCATACTATCAACAAATTGTCTCTCTTGACTTTACGTCAGGAGCGATGTTTCTTGGGGTAAAAAACTCTCATTTTACTGTCTTAGTGTATAAACCAACTCTTGGCTGCTTGTCTTGTTGTCTTTTCTTGTAATATGAGGGGGTACCCAATAAAAACCGGAATTGTATTGCTGGCAGCCGGCAGCGTGTAGTACACATTCCTGCCGCTAGGCGTGTGTCGCGCAACCCATTGCGAGCTCAGTGACCCCAGTTTCCGTTGTCCTAGTGCATTCTGTTCGTTCGTAGTGACTGTTTTCGCTAACCCTGTTTTGTTCTTGTTTCGTTTTTTGTCATGGCAAGTTTAAGTGAACAACGTGCAGCTGTGAAATTTTGTTTTTTACTTGGTAAAAATGCTGCAGAAACTATTTTAATGTTGAATACAGCTTACAAAGATGATGCTATGGGGAAAACCCAGGTCTACGAGTGGTTCGCTCAATTTAAAAATGGCGACATGTCGATTGAAGACAAACCTCGTTCTGGACGTCCATCAACCTCTCGAACGGACGAAAATGTTGAGAAAATATTTGTGAACTTGTGCTCACCGACCGTCGACAGACAATTGAGGAACTATCAGAGAGTAGTGGGTTAACTTGGAGCTCGTTCAGCGAAAAGTTCGCCAGAAAAGACCCGATTTGTGGCAGACTGGAGACTGGTTCTTCCACCACGACAACGCACCGGTACACACAGCCATCTCAGTTAGGCAGTTTTTAGCCAAAAACGGCATGGTTCCGCTGCCCCACGCACCTTACTCGCCTGACCTCGCTCCATGCGACTTTTTTTTTATTTCCACACATGAAAAGAGGCTTGAAAGGTCAACGATTTGATAGCGTTGAAGAGGTTAAGAAAAAAAAGAAGCTCGAGCTTGCAGCCATTTCTAAAGATGACTACAAAAAAATGTTTTGATCAATGGAAATACCGTTGGGACAAGTGTATTAGTTGTAATGGAGATTATTTTGAAGGGGATAAGGTCGTATTGTAAAAAATTTGATAACATAATAATATAAAATAATTCCGGTTTTTTTTTGGTACCCCCTCGTAATACAAGAAATCAACACTTTCAGTATTACCTCAATCAATGTTAATAACAGCCACTTCTGTTACCAGATTGGAGATCTTCAGTCGAGCTATGTTGCTGTCCAAAAAGCTCTTCAGGCGTATCCTGCCCATAAAAGTTCTAATGAATTGCTTAAAGACTTGAAAAAGCTTTTTAATAACATTTAGTCATGTAGTGGTGTTAAAAAAAATTACTGTTAATACTGGACCAAAACTGCAAACTGTGATATGTATTGAAATATACTTTTTTAACTATAACAAATCACCAGGACATATAATATTTTCTTATCCTCTCCATCACTCTGCTATTTAACATCAGCTGTTTCTAAGTGCATTGTAGACTGTAAAACATTTTTGACTATCTATACTACAATGTTTTTATTTATGATTGGCAATTATTTACTTTGTTTTCTTACGTTTAGATAATATGATTCATAGTGATAATTACGTGTACTTGTAATACTTAAATTTAGCATATCTAACAGAAAAATGTTTAGTGTAAGTACAAAGCTAAACTAAAGTCTTGTATGTTTATGTCACTAACCAAAATGTGCATAATCTAGCACTGGCTGAAATTGAGGATCTCAATGACAGAAGGATCTCAGGACTCACTTGTGACTCTGAAACAATGGTTAAGACAAAACTAATAACTTAGTATTGATTGAACTAATTTATTAAATGTATTTATTTACAAAAGAGTACATAAATATACTACTGCTGGTTAATTCTGAACTTTTTAGTTTTTTCTTTATCATCTGTGCGGTGAAGTGCAAACAGTAATTTCTCTTCAATGTGATCTACTGCTGCTGTCGTCAAAACTAATGTCTCATGTTTCAACATGCTGAACACATTTAGACCTGCAACATGAAATGTTTCTGTTACTGTAACATAATAACACTGCAATGTACATATGACTGATATAATACAAATAAATTCAATTAACAATTGGGCTCTGAGAATCTAGACTAATGTTGGCATACATTTATTTTGTTATATCTCTATATATGAAAATGAAATAACGTTTGTTAGTCTTACTCAAAATTGAGAACGGCTGGGCCGATTTGGTTAATTTTGGTTTTGAAGTATTTGTAAAGTCCAAGCAAGTTTTAAAAGGTGAGAAACATGGGAACATTTTCTCAGAATATTTAATCATTCTGGAAAATATTTATTATATTTACAACCCATATTCCAAAGTTAAGTGACCCTAAACAGCTGTTGACACTTTCAGCTGAAGCTCACCAAAGTGGCAGAAACATTTGTTTACATGTAAATTTTAGAAAATACTAGCTGTTCCCCGCGGCTTCGCACGCTTTTTGTAAGCTTTGCTCGTGTATGAGCACTTCTGGTCCAAGTGAATTATATTGTCAACGCTGATGTAGAGTTTACCTTGTTGACACTATCAAGAAAATCTGCCAAAAGTGTATGTTTATAGCCACTGTACACGTACATGTACTTGATAATAAAGTGGTCTAACATTCAAGCTATAAGGCCAAACAGAAATTCATTTGAAAGACAAATATCCATAAAAACTTAGCGCCTTCACATAGTGTGTGGTTATTATACACAAAGTAAGACCCCTTAAAGTCATTCTGGATAATGCGGCTGATGTTCCAGTTATTATCGGTAAATTTCGTGCTGATTCGGCGACTTTGGTCGACCCGTGCTTCGCATCTGTTAAGTTGTCCAGGGATAGAACTCCACGTGAAGTCAAGCACCTCCAGGCCTTGAACTCAGAATTGGACGAGCGTAAATCTCGCGGGGAGAATGACCTTACTATTAAATATGTCAATAACGTTCCTCAAATTATCAAGAAACCAAAAAAACGTCTAACATCCAACGGAACACCACACAAACTTAATTATTATTTTCAAAATGTGAATGGTATAAGAAGCAAATTGACTGAACTTGCTCTTAATGTGTCTATTTCCTCTTACGATGTAATTGCCCTGGTGGAAACAAATCTATCCCGGGAAATTCAAAACTCAGAACTTGGTCTTGTTGATTTTACTATATACAGGTGCGACAGATCAGTGGCTACTAGTGCAAAATCAAGCGGAGGCGGTTGTACTTGTTGCTGTGCGCAACACTATTCCTAGCTATTTATTGGATACGTATCATTCTGCTATAGAATGTCTGTTTGTTTCCTGCACCTTATTAGCAGGCTCCAATCTTCTTGGTTGTGTATACATTCCCCCTAACCAGCCAACCACTACTTACAATGATTTCTGTGACTCTGTTGATGAGGCTATTGCCTGTGCTGGTTACTCTGAGAATTGTATTATTGATGGGCGATTTCAACCTGCCTAACATGGATTGGTCTGCCTGTGATATTCGACAGGACTCTGGGGCATCTCGAAGTTTGATTAACTTGGCGTCTTTTCACAATATGCAACAAATTAACTACACACCCAATTTCAGAGGGGTATATCTGGATCTCATTTTCTCATCCATCCCTGACTTTGCAGTGTTCCCAGCTCAGGACGTATTAATCCCGGAAGATGCACACCATCCGGCGCTCTCCATCCTTTTGAGTCTAGAAAAGGCCCCTTTCTCTGCCAACGTAAGATGTGTGCACAATTTCCGCCGTTGCAATATGGATGCCATATTCAGTGAACTCCAAGATATTAGCTATCCATTACTATACTCATCAACTGACATTGAAGCTTATTTTAACGGTTTCTGTGGGACTATACGTCAAACTGTGCTCAAAAACACTCCCCTGAGAAAAATTTACTCAACAAGCTTTCCAAAATGGTTCTCTAACGGTCTTAAGCGGTTGATTATTGATAAGAAAATTGCTCACAAAAAGTACAAGATGACTGAAAAGCCTTCGCATTTAGAAACTTTCCGTAATTTAAGAAGGCAATGCAAAGACCTGGCCAGGGCCTGTTTTTACAAATACACTAGTAATATTGAAAATAGTATACCTACTAATATCAAATCATTTTGGTCCCACATTAACAGCATAAAGAGTGACTCTACTGTTCCTACCATTCTGAACTTCGACTCTAAAGTGGCAGAAACTCCAATGGAAAAGTGTGAACTTTTCGCTGACTACTTCTCTACTGTTTTTTAGTGATACAGCTGTCGCTATTCCTACATGTGACTTTGGGTGGAATTTCACGGTTCCTCCGTGTTCCATATCACCGACAGATGTGGAAAAAAGGCTAAAAGCACTTGATGCCACCAAGGGTGGGGGACCAGATGAGATCCCTCCGCTTGTATTAAAATTCTGCGCTCCTGTTCTGGCTCCACATCTCGCTGTCTTGTTCTCTGCCCTGTTAAAGCTTGCGATTAAATGGATTTGTTGTTTTTCCCTCTGTGTTAAAGCGGAGTTTTGTTGTGCCCATCTTTAAGTCCGGCGACCGTAAAAACGTGAGGAACTACAGACCTATTGTGATCCAGTCTGCTATTGCCAAACTGTATGAAAACATTATCTTGGACCACCTATACTTTCATTTGCGGAAATGCATATCCTTGGAGCAGCATGGCTTCCTACAGTCCCGTTCAACCATTTCTAACCTACTCGAGTTTCAGGAATATGTAATGTCGGCCTTTGGAAACTCGAGCCAGGTGGACTGCGTTTACTTAGATTTATCAAAGGCCTTCGACAGAGTGAACCATCACCTGCTGATTTCAAAGCTTGAGGGTTATGGTGTGCGTGGCTCACTCCTGAGGTGGTTGGAGAAGTTACCTGAAAGACAGATTTCTTATCGTCAAATTTGATGGTCTTACCTCTAGCCCTTTTGGAGTTTTATCAGGAGTCCCTCAGGGGTCGCATCTGGGCCCCCTTCTCTTCAGCATATTTATGAATGACATTGGCAGTGTTATTACCACGAACTTCCTTATGTATGCTGACGATATGAAGATTTTTGAGAGAGTCCCCACTAACCTGGGATACGAAGCATTACAAAGTTCTCTGAACAACATTGGAGACTGGTGTCGTGCGAACGGAATGGAGTTGAATGCGACTAAGTGTGTTGTCTTATCCTACAAACGTGGTGCTAATACTTTCACCAATGAATACTATTTAAACAGCACTTTATTGAGGAGAGTGGATAAGGTCAAGGATCTGGGGGTAATTATGTCACCTTCTCTCAGTCCCCAGGAACACATTCTACAAATCATCGCACAAGAGCTAACTCGTTATTGGGGTTCATATTTAGATCCACGAAACATTTCAACTCACCATACACTCTTGTCGTCTTGTATAAGTCTCTGGTTCTCCCCTGTTCTGGAGTATGGATCGGTCATTTGGTCGCCCTACCAATTCAACCATATTGCCCAACTACAGGGTGTCCAGGAGCGCTTCATCAGGATGCTTGGCTCCAGGTTGGGTTTCACTTACCGCACAACTCCTATAAGCGAAGTCGAAGTCGAGAGTCAATTTAACCTCCTACCTCTACATAGAAGACGTCAGCTCACGGATCTGGTGACTCTTTTCAAACTGGTGAATGGACTCCTTGACTGCCCAGGTCTCCTCAGTGGCATTGACTTCTCCATCTCAAGAGGAACTCGTTCGATGACCATCTTCCGTAGACGCTACCATCCTACTTACTACGCTTACCACAGTGGTCTCTCTAGACTTCTTAGAACTGGAGGTGATGCTGCTCCACATGTTGATTTCTTCAATGAGACTGTCGCATCCTTCAAGAGAAAAGTGGCTTCCCTTGTAAACAACTAACTAGTAGCACTGCCCCCTCGCGCGCGCGCGCACGCACACACACACTCAAACACGGCACGTCACTGGTATGCATGTAGTTGGATTTAGTTTATATTTATTTCAATGTTGAATTATTTAAGATGTTAAGATGTTGTTTTGATTATTTATTAGGTTTACGCATGTTACTGATTATTTATCTTTTTTTGCATGTCGCTAGTTATTTATTGTTACTTTTGCATGTGTCAAATTTTGTTATCACTTAGTTGTTATTTAATTCTTATCATACACTACACATTTATTACTGTTGCTTCGTTTTTATATATTTAACTATTTATTATTGTTTTTGTTTTTTTTACCTTTTCGTTGGTTATTTGTTAACTCATATTTATTACTAATTCGCTGTTTTTTTTTATTACTTATTTTAACACTGTTTGTTATTTAATTATATATGTATACATTATATTAGTGCCATTAATAGTTTATACTCCTTTTAACTTATTACATGTACAAGTGGTGTAATTCCGTTGGAAGAATAAATAAATAAACTATCTCGTAATTGTAGTTTACAATGTGCAGGCGCTTTGATAACTTACATATTTTGCAGCGCCTCCTGGTGGTGAGTTACATCAATGGGCATAGCATATAAACCTTCTACGTGGAAAAATACATATACATACAAATTTTCATAATGATCGGTCAAATAGTTTCTGAGTCTATAAAGGACAAACACACAAACATTCATTTATATATATAGTATACTAGCGGGGCCCCGGCGCGCTTTGCTGCGCATTTCAATAATTTTTTTGCAAAAGTTGCCCGCGGCTTCGCACCCTACAGCAATTTCCCCGTTGAAAACGAGTACACTATATTCACTTATTCTTTTTCTATCACATTCTAAACATTGCTGAGATAATTGATAGTCGTTCCATCGTGAGCCTCTTGGGCGTATTATGAAGGTTATGTACCATATTCCTGCCTCTATCTAGCTTGTTTACCCACGGCTTCGCACGCAAATCTTAAGAACCGAAGTCCCTTATATTACTTAGTAAATTTTTTTTTTACTATAAATAATAAATTTTAGATTAAATTAGTTATATCTCCGATGCCACGATTGAGCTTGCTTTTGTTGTCTCGATCGAGAGGAATATGTACACACGGAGTTTTGAGAACCATTACTTCTGTCAAAAAAAACAACTAAGGTTTGATTTTATAAACATTCTTTATATTTGTAGCCAACGTAAGATAGTAATTATGATATCTGCATTACTCTTCTGATCAAGCATGAGCATGGTTTATAATTAAATAAATATTGCAGTTAAAGGTGAATTTTTACGTCAAATTTGAATTGGTATTATCTGGATAGTAAAGTCTAATGTTTAACAGTGATTGCAAAAACAGTTTAAACAAAATTTGTCGTTTCTCTTAAGCTTACTCTATGCATTAAAACTATAAGTGTAATATATGTTTACAAAGAACAGCTGATTAAAAATTTGAAAAGACGTTAACATATGTTTGCTGCAATGCATTTCTTATGGGTATTTCTGTAACCAGTGGGGCGGAATCCTGAATCGGGAAAGGGATGGGCATAGCTTATAAACCTTTCTCCGTGGAAAAATACATATACGTACAAATTTTCATTCATGATCGGTCCAATAGTTTCACGATTCCATAAAGGACAAACATACAAACATTCATTTTTATATATATAGATATACAAGATAGATTGAATAACTAATCTGAAGGCATGGCACAATCTTCCCCTTATATCAAAAGCAGAATACAAAGCAACAGAAATAGATTGCATTTTGACTAAATAGGCTTTTTAAGCTTACTTATGCACATATTTTCTTGATCGGGGTAAAAATCAATATATAGGCACCAGAAACACCTGAATGTGGATGTTCATGCTTTGCCTCAATTAAGTTTTAATTAATTTCAATTGCTACCATTTTGTACTGGGTTGAGATAGAAAGCTCTGGTTTCTACTGTTGTTCTTCTTTTACCAAGACATTTCAAGTGAGCTGTCACGTAATGGGTCTTTACATTTAAACATTTTGAGCTGCCCCATCTCCAAAATCCCATTTTGGGGAAATGGGTAAAGTTGTAATAGTGACTAAAAAGTTTCACTTCTATTTCCTAGAATGGGGGGGGGGGGGGTGGGGGGGGGGGGGGGTGGGGGGGGGGGGGGGTGGGGGGGGGGGGGGGTGGGGGGGGGGGGGGGTGGGGGGGGGGGGGGGTGGGGAATGTACTATAAAATCATCAAAGATTTCAGGTTTAAAATCGTAGTCAAATTCAATGTCCAAATAGTGAAAGATTATAGGTAAAATCTTCTCATAATAAACGCGTGTATTTAAACCTACAAACCTAATGTATTCTTTGAAAAGGAAAATAATTTTTTCAACGGTTCCCAAGAGATAAGTAAAAATTTTTATTCTGTTTTCTAAATTCTGTAACAAATTGTGTTTGTTTTTTTACCTCCATATTGCAATTTTGTAAGCAGATTATTCAAATGTGTTAGTATATTTCGAAATTTCTTAGGTTTAGGTCTTTCATACAAAATTAAATTACAATCTCTACAAACTAATCTTTATCAACAATTTCTTCTCTATTATAACACTTGTAACAGTTGGCATTATACTCTTCCATTTTTACAAAAAGAATAAATGGAAGGTATGGAACTAACTCTGCCGAGAAACAAATTTTAGCACAAACGTTATGTGTTTACATTTCTACAACAGAGATAAATAGAAATAATTTCATTCTATTGTACAACTATTTAGGATATTATGTGTATGAATTATAAAGTTTATTACGGAAGAAATCGGGATTTTTCAGTGGCGAAAGAGTATATTTTTGAAGTATTAGAAGGAATGAAAGAAAATAATATGAACATCATTAACTACTGAATTTCTCTAATATCGTTCTTAATCACGTCATACGATAAAAATTTCTCAGAAACAACAACAATATAACAAATCGCGTTTGTAACAGCTTTTTTGAAAATCCATATTGATAATTATATCGTTCTTTGAACCAGAAATATTTGTCAAACTCTTTGTTGTATCAATGACATAAATAGGTCTATTCGCTAAAAATTCTTTAGGATTGTAATACATTTCCTTATTATTACAGTAAACTTTTCTAAAAATCTTGATACATCTGATACATGATTCTGAAAAGACCTCCTGAAATGTTTTAAATTTTGTAATTCATCTGGATAAATAAGAACCGTTCAATTTTACTCTGATATTTTTTACATCCAAACTATCAAACTTTGAAGGATTTTTTTTCTTGATTATTCTGTCTATCTGTTTGAAAACCTATGATAACGAACTTGGGGATTGAAGATATTTCTATAAATATTTGTAATATCGAACGAATAAGTTGTTCCGGAAATACCTTTTTTGTTCAATACATTGTTCAATCTAGAAAATTAAACATAATGTTTTGACTTTTTGTAATTTCATCAATCAACCTAATTTTACTCGTGGTTTTATAATCAATCATTGGAACTCTAATAAAAAAATCTGTAATTGTTATTTTTCCATCAACAGGCATAACATTTTCCAGTTGCAGTCTTCAGAATCACATCATCGTCTTCTGCTCTTATAAAACTTAGATAAAATCCTCCTTTATAGATCGGAATAGTAACATTTTCAAAAAATCCTAATCCAAAATGAGATAAATTTCCAGCTGCTTCAAAAACACCAAATTTAAAATCTGATTCAAAGCCATTAGAAGTTTGAGAAATAACATCACTTTTTGAATACGAAATAGTTCCTTTAATCGTGCTTAATTGGCCACAGTTTTCGACTTCTTCTATCAATTTATTGTGTTTTTCTTACTTCAATCTTAGAAAATAAAAACGGTATAAAATTATCGATTAATCTAACATTATCAGTTCCAAGATATGCTTGACCATCTTGTTTTGTTAAAGTTCCAGAAATATAAAACTGGAAGTTAAGACGAGCAAAAGTTATCTCCAAAATCAATATTAAACTCAGTTCTTTTATTCGGTTCATTCAAATGTTGTTTACTACTTGGATAGAAAATTTATTAAACTCCGCCCTTTTCAATATCACTAGCATATTTTCTGTAGTCCGCCGCCATTTAATAAGAGAAAATTTAGAAATTTTAAACATCATGTATAAGAAAGATATCATTTTTCATCGATCTAATGTACGTTTTTATAAGAAAAGATATAAATTTTAGTCATTTTTAATGATCTACTTCGTCATATTCAGGATTATCTTCCTTAAATTTTGCAATTTCGGCCACATATTTCAATAAAATCTGCACAGGATAGTAACCGCTATCTATAATATTGTTCCAATCAACTGTATCTTTATTTTCATCCAAAAAATTTATACTCAAGTGTTGATAGAGACAAAGAACAGACATATGATCTTTTAATTGATAATGTATATTTTCTTGAATGAACTCTGGGGACAGATTTTGATATTTAGCAATGTTATAATACCAATTCAATTTGTTTACGTATAATCTCATCATATCTTCGGATAATTCATATTTTTTGAGAAATATCATCCCAATGTTCTTTTTTCAAATCTCTTTCGTGTTACATTATAAAAAGATCGAAAAGCACTGTAATGTCCCGCCATCTCTATTTATTAAGAAAAAAATTTCAAGTTTTTATAAATTGGCTCTTTTTTAGCGTTACATTCAGCACATTTTTCCAGAAACTCTTTTAACTCCATTGATATTTGCATAGTATTTTATATCACTTGTTGCAGTTTTTTCTTTACATCTCACACAGTATATGAGCGCCATTTATATAAGGAAATTTTATCATGCATAAAACCCTGCGAGAATACCTATTTCAGTAAGATCTTCCTCGAACTTATTAATTTTTTCTTCTAATTTTATTTTGAAATTTGACAGCATAAGAATCATTGTATTCAACAAATTTATGACCAATATTCTCAAAAGTTTTCGTAGCATCTAAACTAAACTTATCAAAAGACTCTTTAAATCTAGTAAGTTTTTCATTAATTTCACCAACATCGTCTACTGATCTTTTACTTCTTTCATCAAGTTTTTCATAGACTTCTGTTTGTAAAATTCTTTAACATGCTGTTTATGATTCTCCATAATTTTGTTTTTAGTTCATTAAACATTTTAATAGGATCTTCTAATTGAATCATTACAACAACATCAAATGGATTAATTCCTTTACTAACACTGCTAATTCTTTTTCCTTTAAAATCTAAGGCATTTTTAACATTCGGATCATGTAAATCAACAATATCGATGTTTTCTGATAATTTTAGAGGTTTTAAAAATTTGTTCTTTAACAACAACATCATGTTTGTCAATACCAGGTCGAACACCGACAATTCTTTTTTTATTAGCCAAACTAACATAATTCTTTTCAACTTTGATCGCTTCAGTAATTTTATCAGCTTTTTTCAATATGAGACATTAAATTGGTAAATAAATTTTTTTACAACCATCATCGACTTCTTTTTTTCCAATGTTTTTATTTTATCAGCAACTTCATTTGAACTCATGAAATTTGCAAGTTTGTTATCATATTCTGCTTTAAAATCTTCAATCTCGACAGCAAACATATCTGAATCTGGAAGGTTTTGTAATAAAACTTGTTATCAAACTCATTTCTCAAACTATCAAAATTCAAACTATTATCTACATTTTGAATAATTTGTGTTCCAAATACGTCAAAAATATTTTGTGAATCCATATTTATTAAGTAATAATTTGTTAACAACTTCTTTAAAATCTTTACCATCACTCAGTTCATTCAACACAAAAACACATAAATGACCACAAATTGGGGGATCTTTATAGTCTTGAATCTGAGAATCATTGTAGTAGACGCTTGATTTTTTCAAATATTTAATCAATTCTATAGGTGGTTTGTCCTCAATTCTTCCATACGAATCAAAATAACATGCATTCTTATCATTTTTATAATAACAAATCCAATGCGTTCCACTTCCCATAATCGAGTCTAAATTCACAATTCCACATTCAAATTTCTTAACTTTTTCAGGTAATGTATCTCTCATGAAGATTCCTCTAAAATGTTTAATATTTTTGCAGATTTCTTCCAATTCCCCGAATGTTAAAGGTTTGATTTCAAATTTTTTTTAATGTTTGATTTCACGTAATTCAAAGTTTTTTTCATCTAATCCAGATCCTGTAACATCTTCCAACTCTTTATCTAACCAATTTAAAAATGTTTCGAACAATAGGAATCACATCTTTTTTAACGATTGGAGCAGCTTTACGAACATAAGGAACAACATTTTTAACAACTGGAATATTTTCTCCAAAATCTAATAAATCTTTCAAAAGTCCACCATTTTTTAAGTTCTTTCAACTGATTATAAGAAAATTCTATTCTGGTTCCTTTATTGTTTTTCTTATGTTTTTCGAGTTTATTGTATTGTCTATTTGTTAAAAATATCTTATCTTCGCCATTTTTTAGTTGATCTATTTTAAATTGAATACTAACGGGTATTTTCTTCTTAAAAGCGGATTTTATTTTTTTCTTTCTGATTTTTGCTGAAGTTTACGTTCACCTCCATTTATATAGTTTAAAATTTCAAGTTCTCTTCGATTCCCATTCCTAGTTTTCTCTTCAAAAACATTGCTCCAGCTGTTTGGAAGCGCAACAAATCTTTCACCTAAACTAGCATCTTTTGATAAAAATCTATCCATTGCCTTATCTTGCAAAATTTTATCTGCTATATGTCTGGAATTTGTGTCTCTATGTTTTGCATAAAAAATATCGTGTTCCATAGCAGCTTGATCTAATTTATTTATACCAGGATCTCCTCTTTTTTAGTCTTTTTTCGAGTTTTGTGCCAGGCCCCAGATACTGATAAGTTGGTACGTGTAATTCAAAAGGTAAATTGTTGATAAAATCATTCAAAAGTCCGCTACCTTCAATCATAGATGAACTTATTGCCGGCAAAACTCGTTTTAAATATTTAATTCCATCAGGTTTTTCAATCATTTCATCAAGTTTGTTCGAAATAAAATCTTTAATCGCTTTCTTTTCGTTCAAAAAATTGTTGTTTCCAGCCTTTTCTTGAGCATAAATATAATTTATAATTCCATCGAGTTTTGTCAAATCGTCGATATATCTGTACTCAATCTTATTATCACTGTATTTTCTCACACCTGATCCTTCGATTCTTTTTTCCCAAATTGGTTTAATTAAGTTAATATATTTTTTACCTCTACTTGACTTAGGCTTCTTAGTAGATGGATCATTATTTTTGTAAATTGAGTCAGATTCCCATAAAATTTCTGTATACTTTTTCAAATCTTCTTCAGAATATAAATTATCTTTTGGAGCGTCATAGTCTGTTAATAATCTCCATAAAACCTTGAGTTCCTTCATATGTTTTTTCATTAATAATGATATCATTATGTTCAAAATTCACGGGCAAATTTTCCAATCATAAAACTTTTCTTTTTTTTATCCCAATACAAACCAAATTTATCATCTTTTACTCTAGGAAGGAATTTTTTACCAATTTCAACCAATTATTATATCCGTTGTTCCAGGACTTATTGGTTCAACTATGGTAGAGTCTTCAATGATTCGAGGTCTAAATGGTGTTGAAGATGGTAATTTTGGCAATTCAAACTCTTCTACTTCAGATTCTGGAATCGAAATATCAGCAAATTGTCGTACAACTGGAACCAAATTCATCAAATTGTGATTATCGCTTAAAACGTTTTCAATTTTACCTTCAACATTTTTAATTGCAGAAGTTACAGGTTGATTAATTTTTTGAATAAATTCTTGTTCTTTTTTATCAATTCGAATCTGTTCTTTAAATTCTTTGATTAATTTCTTTTCGATTTGATCAAGTTTTTTCGCTTCTTCAGAAGTTACGTTTCACCATTTAATTAGAAAAATTTTGAAACGTGAACGTGGAACGTATAACGTGAACGTGGAACGTAAAAACGTGAACACGAAACGTAAAACATGAACGTGAAACACGAACGTGGAACGTAAAAACATGAACACGAAACGTAAAAACATGAACGTGGAACGTAAAAACGTGAACACGAAACGTAAAACATGAATGTGGACGTAAAACCGTGAACACGAAACGTAAAACATGAACGTGGAACGTAAAAACATGAACACGAAACGTAAAACATGAACGTGAAACACGAACGTGAACCGTAAACACGAACGTGAAACATGAACGTGAACGTGGAAACGTGAACAGATTTACCGTTTTTCTGTTATTTTCATAATGTAAATAAAAAGTAAAGATAATGTAAAAATAATTGTAACAAATATTTTATCAAGTAGATTTGTCAGACCACTGAGCAGCATTTATGTTAGAAAATTTATTCAAATATTTACCATTTTTAGGCTTCAAAGTTAAATTAATAGTTACAAATCCATAGTCTTCTTTCCAAATTTTATCACATAATTCATTAAAGTGGTTAAAACTCATATCAGATCCCACATAATTGTTGTAAATCTTTCTCGAATAGTGATCGTCTTGCTTAAAAACACACAACATATTCAAATTATTTCTAATAACTTGTTTATCAACCTTTGAAAAGCATTGGGAAAGATAGATACAAGATATGTTTTTGTGACGAGACATTACGAAATATTCCTTAATAACGTCCTGATTTTCCAAAATACAATCATCAAAAACGATTAACGAATTGGGTTTACATTCGCTTAACGGAACTATGTCCTCAGAAGCATTGTAAAAATGTGATATTTCTTTGCTTAAGTTCTTCTTAATATTTTTTGAATCTTTGTTGTAATTTTTTTGTATGCGTCTTGTTCTAAAGATTTACTAAAAACATACAAATTGGAATAAGGAATCAACCTATTGTAGATTAAATTCAATAATAAAGTTGTTTTATCCACATCCACTTGAACCAACAATTAACAATCTGATTGGTTGATCTTTCTTATTTTCTTCAAACGTTTTGAAGTTTTATCTGATCTTTTTGCTTTAAAAAATTTCTCCATTTAAATAACTAAAATGAAGCTGTTCAAGTTGACTTCAGAAAGCTCTAAATTAGTTTTAAACTTGGAACATCCTATTCATTTAGAGGAAGAATCAAATTATTTTATCGGTTTAAGCGGTTTTTATTCTGACAATTTTGTAACAAATATTAGCGAAGATTCTCCATACTGTATAGGATTCAGTGAGAAAGAACATTACCAAATATTATGGCTTCAATAAAGGATATTACACTTTCGACCAAATAAAAAATTCCTTTAAAAATTACCTAAAAACATTTAAAAAATCAGATAAATCTCTTACGTTTGACGAAAATGACCTCCGAATGCAAACGGTCTTTAACAAAATTCAAATAAAATCACCAGTAAGAATTATTCTTTCGGGAATTATAGTAGATTTATTAGGGTTTAATCAAGCAATATTTGAGCCAAATCAGTTATATGAAGGAACGCCAAAATTTAGACCGTTCGATGTAATTGAAGTTCACTGTAATCTCGTTGAACCTAGTTTTGAAAATCATACCGAACATTTACACAAAGAATCTGAAATTTTGTACACTTTTTTCCCAAATGTTGCTTATGGATCAAAAATCAGTGAAAAACCGAATGAAATCGATTATATTCCAATTAGAAAAAATATTAAAAGAATTCAAAAAATCGTTCTAACTATACAAGACTCTGAGGGAAATTTATTAAATAATGAGAGTAAAACAACAATATATTTAAGATTGTCGAAAGAATGATGAATCAAGGGGAGCTATTGAATAGCTTACCTTCAAACTTTCAAAAGAACACCGTTTTTATCAATGAATCTGGACTTTACACTCAAAATAAAAATTACTAGTTAAATGGAGTCAGTTGTAGACCTACATTCAATAACAAAGACATTGTAACGATTGTAGACGAAAACAATGTAATCTGGTTTAAAGCTAAAGATGTTGCAGAAATTTTAGAATATGAAAACACGAGGCAAGCTATCATAAATAATGTCGATAATGATGATAAAAACAACTTTTGTATGTATAAATTACAGGAGTCTATCCCATAGACCCCGAGAAAATATTAAAAAAAAACACTGTTTTCATTAATGAATCAGGTCTTTACACTCAAAATAAAAATTGCTTGTTAAATTTTTTCTATCTAAATGGAGTCAGTTGTGGATCTGCTCAATAACCAACTTACATTCGATAACAAACATATTTTTACGATTGTTGACGAAAATAATGAAATTTGGTTTAAAGCGAAAGATGTTGCAGAAATATTGGAATTTAAAAATACGAGACAAGCTATCATAGATCATGTTAAAGAAAAATACAAAAACAGCTTTGAAAACATAGATTCTGACAAGGGTATCGAATCGCGACTCTTACAAAAATTACATCCAGACACTATTTTCATCAATGAACCAGGCATATATTCTTTAATACTGAAATCAAAAACGAAGATAGCAGAATTATTTCAAGACTGGGTTTTAGAAGAAGTTTTAACCGAGTATTAGAAAATATGGCGAGTACAAACTTGAAAACAAGATTAAATATTTAGAGGATGAAGTAAAACACTTGCAAATTAAAGATGAAATCAAAACGGAAATAATCGCAAAACAAAGTGTAAAAAATTGACTTAATGAAACCAGATCTTGTTTGTAAAGATTTTGATAAGAAAAAACACCACGTTTTTGTGTTAATTAAGAAGAATCACATGTGGGAATGGCCTTATTACGTTATCAGAGCTCAAAAGAGAGAAATACCGAAAAGATTGAAAGAACTTGAAATTGATTACCCAGAAATGGAAATTTTATTACGACAAAGTGATCCAAATAGTATAAATCTTTATAATCAAATGAAAGAATCTTTGAATATTTTATACAACGGAAATCATTTTACTACAAATATGACAGAATCTCGACTGATTTATAAAATATCTAAATTACACGATGAAAATGTTACTAAATTTTATTAAACTCTCGAATTATGATATTTTGTTTGTAAATGTTTAGCGTAACTAGGCAGCCATTGAAGAATCCTTCCACATTCACAATGAGTCTCTTTCTTCTGACTTTCTTCTCGGTGAATTCTTCTAGCACAATCCTTACAAAAAGCCTGTTTTTTATCTTTACTATAATGCCAGTTGTGAAATTCTGAAATATTCTTATTTTCTTTACAAATGTAACATTTTTTTCTCTTCTAAAGTTAATTTTTCCATTTTATCGTACAATTCTTTTTTATATATTTTTTCACAAGCCTTACAATAACAGTATAATCTGTCTTTTCTATTCTTATCTTGAAAAAAATCCTCTATATTTTTTATTTCTTGACACATGGGACATTTCTTTTGAGACTCCATTTATATAGAAAAAATTAAAGCTTTGACTTTCTCAATTCATATTCATAAAACTTTCCGGTTATTTCTTCATTATTTAAATCTTTTATACTATAAGTTACAGGATCTGTGTTATTAATTTGATAAATCACAAAGATTTCTCTTGACCAATTGTTCTTATATTTGTTTGAAAATGTTTGTTTTTTACTAACAATTCTTACATGATCATTGACTTTAAATTTAGTTTTTGTGTGAATTTCTGGTGGAATATACTTGAAAACGGTCTCTAATAACTCCTTTTCTGCATCTTTATCTACGTCTTTTCGGTTTCATTTTTATTGTGCTGTGAACTGTATCGTTATAATTGTTTACGATTTTTTGAAGAATATCGATCCATTTAAAGTTTTTATTAATCTCAAAAATTACCTTCATTCTCTCATTTTGAGTTCTGTTATATCTCTCTACAATACTTGATTTCTCTTCATTTTCAGTATGATAAATCTTAATGTTGTATTTTCTCAAAACATCGTTAAATTCTTTATTTTTAAACTCTAAACCCTTATCTGTATGAAGTAGGTTAGGAGGTTTGTGATTGATCCTTATGGCATCTTTTACTATATCTTCGACAGCTTTTGAAACATCCTTGCCGTTTTTTCTTTTGATAGCTCTTGACCAAGCATATTTTGAGAAAGTATCAATAACATTTAACATATACTTAAATCCATCATTTTGATCTGAATAGTTAGACATTATAACTAAATCTGCTGCCCATAAATCGTCAATTCCTAAAGTTATAATTTTTCTCTTTTTAAACTTTTTTCGTACTGGTGCATGAATTTCTCTAGCTTCAATCTCGATTTCTTCCTTATTCTTAGATTCTTTCTTTACTTGTTTTTCATAAGGATTCTTTATAAATTTACTCTTATTTGTCTTACATTTTGAACATTTTGCAGCAATTCTATACAACCCGTTTTGAGTTTGAACGATTTTTGAATCTATAACTTTTCGTTTTTTTCTTGCATTTGTGGCAGTGAATCAAATCATCTTCCATTTACATGTCAAAGTTTCCAAGTTTATTTAACTCATCTAATATATTAGATTTTGCTTCATAGTCATTCGGTACTGTATCAATCTTATTTTCTAGGACAATTCTCTTATCATCTTTCGCTTTATAGCCACATACGGTACTGTATCAATCTTATTTTCTAGGACAATTCTCTTATCATCTTTAGCGTTCAGTGCCAGTTTGTTTATGGTGATGGTATACAATTCATGTTTATAGCTTTTTATTACAGTCATCTCCCTAAATTCTTCTTTATCTTCGAACAAACATGTCTTCAAGTTTTCGATATTTATTGTTTTATTTACAACGCTTCTCTTAATTCCTTTACACCTCACTGGATTTTTGTCTAGATATTTGTACGAGTACATTTTCGACCTCAAACCACAAAATTCTTCTAAAACTTCGCTATTTAGTTCGTCTTTGAATTTTCCTATGACTTTCTTATTTTTAGTACCGAAACATTCATGATCTTTTGGATAATCGCTCGTATCAAAGTCATTCAAATTTTCTTTAATAATTTTGTAAGGATCACGTTTTAATTCTAGAAAATAACTGTCTGTATCCATGTAACACAGATTCAAATCTGGATCATAGTTCTTTAATTTGTTGTAATAAAACTCGTACATTAGCAATTTTGAGAGGTCGAGAACTGAAAATCCTATGTAGATTGGCTTGTTAAATTTTACTTTCTGTTTGTACATGTGACTCGCTATACAGTTGTCGTCAAAAGATACTAAAGCATTTGAAATTTGTTTTCTTAGCTTGTTTCATTGAAAATTCTTCATTTCCTAGTCTAATATCACATCTGTTTCTCACATTTTCCATAGATTTTCCAAAAAACTGAGTTGTTCATCAGCTTATAAAAGTCCTTTTCGAAGTCGCTTGTAGCTTTGGTTCTCATGTTTGTGTTAAAATCAATGTAATCTTTCATAAAAGGCTTCTGATCGAATGCGATAACTCTATTCACATGTTTTAACACCATTCCTTGTTCCAGATAGAATTTCAAATTTCTCGAATGAACAACGTATTCAGTTTTATCTAATAGAGTGGTGCACAACTTATTTTTATAATGTTCAGGAGCAAGAGGCAAATCCTTGTGATGTTCGTGTAAAATTTGTTGGATATCCAAGATCGACTTCAAGAATATAGCCATAATCTTCGTCGCCGGTGAGTTCCAAAATTGTTTCTTTCCATTCTGCAGTTGTGTAAGTTTTTGGATCCATCCACTTGATATCACTAAACGGCAGTTTTTGCATTAGGCCATACCCATAAAGGTTATTAGCATCGACGTATAACAAATAGTTTTCGGGCTTTGTCTTATCAAAATCTTTCAAATATTTGTTATTTGCTTTCACATATCGTTTAATACATTGAGAAATGCCTCCGCGAATACCTTTTTCAATCATCAAATACATATTATAATCGTTAATTAGCTGAAGCTCAATTTTCGTTAATTTTAACATTGCGTCCCATGCGAGACTGGGAGCTGTTAGATAGTGTGCCGGATCGAGTTTATAGCAATTTAGGCAAATGTTTCTGAAATTTTCGAATATATCGGCAAGCAATAAAACATCTTGGATGTTATAGAGATCAGAGTAATTTCCTAGATTTTTCTCTTTTAATTTGTTCCATACATTTAAGTAGTGTTGAAAATCTTTCTCGGATATGCTCTCATCTATCAAGAGTGTATAGAAATCTTTAATTTTCAGCACTTCTGTGTAATCAAGTTTTTTCAATACTATCGATAAATTCATAGGGATATATTCCTTTTCCTGACAATATTTTAAAAATCTCGTCTTCATCATTTGGCCGCCTTTCTATAATTTCATTCAATATTCTTCCATCCTGTATAAAAATGATTTGTATGTTTGAAGTCTTCTTTCTTTAAATTTTTCGCTAATTTTTCAATAGACGAGGCCATGAATCTAAATGTGTCTACGAAAGAGAATTTTATGAACTTTCTAGGTTTGTCACCATCAAACTCATACCCGTATCCAGAATTTACAGAGTAATTTATATATTTTTCTTCTGAGTTTGCGATCAAATCAACGTTTCCATATTTCTTAGCTAATTCTTTTATGTACAAATGTGTGTCATAGTTTACTCATATTGTGACAGAAAAACTGGAATGTTTTGTGGAAATTTCAAATTCAGATTGCAACATGCATGAGCTGCTGCGCCTCGAAACTTGCCGGTTAAATGACAATGATCTCTCACTTTATTATAACTCTTATCTTTCCAACTATCAGGAGTAAAACCATACTGAACTGACCCAACATCATAAGCAGACCATTCACAGATATGACAAACGTTTGAATTTTGATATGAAATTTCTTCTTCTTCTGTCAATTTCATGGGTTTCATGTTCTTAGAATTATACTTTTTCGCTATGTATTTCGATAATTTACTGAGTTCTTCAAACAATTTTGTCGGGACGTTTTTCAAATCTTCTTCATTTTTGGCACGATAACATATCGGTTTATACATGCGATTGGTCACATTCGAAACTAAATATAGAGTAAAACCATAAGGAATATGCTTCTGAATCTTGGTTGTAGTCGATCTTTGTGGATTGTTCTTGCATGTCGGAATTTTTTCTAATATGCTCTCAAAATCCATATAAATAACGTACGGATGGCTAAACTTCTTTTGATAATTAGTAAATGATGTTGTTTGACCTGGAAAGGGCATAATTGGCTTACAAACTTCGTGTTGCTTGCAAATTTCTAAATGATCTGTTTAAATCTCCAGATTTGTAGAAATGGCTTAAACATCTTCGACACAAGAACGTCTTGTGAGCATTTTTTGATAATTGAGAACTTGCTAATCTACTTAAATCTGTTATCAAAACATAATGGGATTTATCTTCTTGTTTAAAATACAATAAATCAATGTTTAACTCGGCATCATATTTTTCAGAAATTTGTAACGGAACAACCTTAATATTTTCATCAAAACTGTAGACATTGATAGACATTTTTGGATATTTGTACTTGGAATTGTAGCTTCGTTTCT
Source organism: Homalodisca vitripennis (assembly GCF_021130785.1). NCBI lineage: Eukaryota > Metazoa > Arthropoda > Insecta > Hemiptera > Cicadellidae > Homalodisca > Homalodisca vitripennis. Next base: position 47,496,182 of record NC_060209.1, on the reverse strand, counting down.
CGAATAATTGTATATCTTTTAAGGACATTGGATAGTCAAATCCAGAAAATATCTCGTCATTTACAAATTTTTCATATTGCTTTGCTCTGTCAACATGTGTCTTGGGTTTTTCAATAGCGCATCGGATAGAGTAAATAAAGCAAAAATCATCTTTATTTTTGATATTTTACACAAGCTTTCTTTACCTTTATTTCTTGTGGTAAATCGATATATGATCCTGCGTTCAGCATTTCGTGTTTATTAATGCTCAAAACTAGTTGTTTACAGCTTTTAAATGTCCATCCGGAACCTTTATTTGGATGATTTGTCTGTTCTCGATGTGTTAATTTATTAAATTGCTTAGTAATAAAGTCGTTTACATCGAAGATTTCATCCGCTTTTATAGTAAAATACATTGGACATGTTTGCCTTTCACCGTTCACTAAAGTTCGTTCGTATTCACATTCTAAAGAGAGATATCCTTTACTATTTTTTCACAGTTTCTTGAAATTTTTCGATTAAACTTTTTAATTTCTGGGCGCAAAATAGAAAGATATTTGTAAAATTGACATGAAATTGTCGTTCAAATTTGTTAAAATGTATTGCTTAAAAAGACCGTGTATTGAGGATAAAACTTCTACATCTATGATATTTTCAGGTTTTTCGTTAAGAGTTTTATCAATTTCTTCGATCATTTCAGACTTAGTTTTGTCGTTAGTTTCGATAGCCAACTTTTCAGCTATTGAATGAATTTTTTCATCATTAAATAGGTCGAGATTTTTCTTTTCAACTTTGAAATTTCTCTTTAATTCTCGTAATTTTTCTATATTGTACATCTTTTCATGATCGACAATTTGATTTTCTTTAGCCCAATTCCTCAAATAATTACTTCACTTTCGTAAAGTTGTTTGTTTTTTAAATGGATTTTTGAGCTATAATGTCGATCATAGTTATGTTTTAGGATTTCTTTCTTACAAAACGGACATGTTATTTTTTCACCCGCCATTTATTAGGAAAAAATTTGACTCTGCCAAATTTCACTATTTAGTAAAGAATCTTTTTAATTAAGAAAAATTATTAACTTTTATGCTGAAAATTGGCAATAATTTGAGATAATTCGGTAGATTTTCAGGATTTTTTCAAAAAACTCTAATGCTAGTGTATAGGGACCTTAAAAAACCAGGGTTTTGACCCTAAAAACTGTGATTTTGACTCCACAAAATCACAGTTTAGGGTCAAAATCCCGGTTTTTTGTGTATTTTGGAAGTATAGTGTTGATTTTTCACCTTAAAAGTGTAGAAGTATTAATTTTTTTTCTATGTAAATGGCACTGTTACAAGAGTTGAATAAGGTTGGTGATTTAAAGTTCAAAGAATACAAGAAATTAATAGAATTAGAAGAAATACAAAATTGTGAATTTGGAGAAAATTAAAGATAAATTCGGGTTTACAATAATTGCCGAGTTGGAAGATTGTAAAGTACACTTGCCGAACAGATTTTTGACAGTTTTGGATGAAAAAAAGATTAAAGAATTGAACAAAAATGAAAAATTACACTTGGTTGTTACTGGAAAGAAGACTATTAAAGATAAAGACTGTGTTACAATTAAACTTTGTAGAATAAAGATTTCGAAGATTTTTCGTTTATTCGTAGCAGATTTGACAACATTTGACAAAGCAGATAGAGAGCTCAAGAAAGCAGAAGCAAACAGCTATAGATTCGGTTATTTTACATTCGTGATTTACTGTTTTGATTTCACAGATTTGTTTATGGTTCAATGGACAGTATTTTACATTGATTTTCGGTCGGCTCCTAAAGTGGTCCAGAACCGGCATATTCATATCTACTTATATATACAGGGTGATTCATGAAGTTCTCCCCCCACTTCTACAGCACATTGCACTAGTAAAAATAATGAAAATTTTATATAAACATAGGTCCGAAAACGCTTCGTTAGCGAGTTACAGCTAGCGAAAGATTTCGCCTGAATTCCTGGGTAAAGAGTAAAATAAAGCCATACTGAACTTTTGGAAAGGTTAATTAAGTAAGAAATATCGTGGATTCTTATGTATTTTTTACCTGATAAAGCTAATAAAATAGGTTTCAGAACTGTACCTGTAGTAGTTTTTGAGGGATTCAGGGTTAAATGCAAAAAATTGGGGCACGAAACAATGTTTTTTTTGAGTTTGATGTACAATAACTTTGTGAAATTGGTAATAAATACATAAAATCAACAAACATTAATTGTAGAGAATTTAATTCTCAGAAAATTGATATAATCAAAGTCTAAAATAAAACAGAAATAAGTACCAATAAATCGATTTTATTCAGTATAATACATTACTAGCTGTAAAGAAATACCATACGGTATTCAGTTAAAATAAAAGAAAAACAAAATGTTTGTTCCTTAATGATGAGATAAATTGAGAAAACAAGATTAACTGTTAAATAAATTTGTTTGTAAATAAAAATATCATGTTTTATTACGTTGTATTTTTTTTAAATAAAAATTTACATCAAATGTTCGAAAATAAATGAAGCAAACATTTTCCCATTATTGTTTACTAATCATCGAAATGCAGTTTTTTGTTTTATTAATTTCTAAGTTTGGTAACGCACGAATAACAGCTGATCAACAATGGTAATTCTGTACTGTTACGTTAGAACTGTGTATTAGTGGTGTTTTGCAAGCTACAGCAGGAGATTGGGTTCTGTGAATCGTGTTATTAAATGCAATTTTTCTGTGAGTTAAAATTCGATTGTTTATTAAGCGAAAAAATGCCTTACTTATTTACATCAGAGGAATACGCTGATATGGTGTTTATTTTGGGTTACTGTAATGGTAATGCTAGAGCTGCTGTAGAAGAATATGAACTACGTTACCCTAATAGGAGGATTCCAGATACCAAAACAATTTCAGGAACTTTTCGTACTCTTCGGGAAACAGGATCACTACCAAGTACTAGAACCAATTATGAACGAGCTGTCCAACTTGAAGATGATATTGTTATTAATGCTGTTCATCCGCAGTCCAGGTGTAAGTACATGACGTAATTTCTAGGCGGATAGGAGTTTCGCAGTCAACGGTGTGGAGGTCATTAATCGAAACAAATTTTATCCGTTTCATAAACAAAAGGTTCAACATCTACAGCTAGAGGATGGTCCGCTTCGCTTGGAGTTTTGCAACTTTTTGAATATTAATA